>NW_027557009.1:0-7360 GCF_052425735.1 Oculina patagonica
TAGTTTCGCAATACTTTAGGTGTCTTTAGAGTTTCTGTAATTGACAAGAGGATTGCAACCAAGAGTTGAAAAGTGTGAAAGTGTGTTGAATTTCGACAAAGTATTATAAAAATAAGCGGACGGACAATAAAATATCAAAATAATATGTACGTACGTTTGTATCGACACGTTCGATAGAAAGCTGAGTCTTATGGCTTGATAAACTTGCCAAGTTACGCGCGTGTCGAGCAGGATGGGACACGCCTGCTCATAACCCTGCTCTTTCCGCTGTTCTTTGCTGGCTTTATTGATTTCTGTCCCGTGGATATGGTTATCTACAGGGTTGGGGTAGATTTTGAAAGAAGATTTTGATTTTGAAAAATGAAGACTTGCCGTCGTGTGCCACCCATTGATTCAAACTGTGGCAAAGAATTAATTTTGTTACCAGCGTTCATTCAAAACGACGGCGGAACGATGGTATGTATTCATTCGAACAAATAAGCTATTCTCAAAAGAGAAAAATTCTGGCAAACTACACAGAAGTCAGGCGTTACGACCAGTTGTGTAGCACCACAGCTTTAAAAGCTACCTTTACTGATTTTTATTCGCCCTCGCTCGTTCATATGAACCTGTTTTGTGTTTAGGGCCAGAGGCATTGTTTGTGTTGCTTGTCTATTGTTCCGGTTGGCCAATCCTAAAGAATGTTGCAAATGATGCAGGTTGCCTTGTTACGAAAAGCAGACTGGTGTACTCTTTGTTCGATGAAGTTATTTCTTCTGGTATCAGATATCTAAACAGGACATGGCGAAGTAAGTTGCCCCCGCAAAAAATTCCGACATAATAAAGACTTTGTGTCATTATATGAACCAAAACGATAATACGTAAATTCCATTACACTTGTGAAATGACTTTTAGCGCCGGTGTCATGGTTAACTGAAGCGAGTTTTTAATTTGTTAAATTTAAAAATAACAAATAAAAGAGACTTAACATATATCACTTTGAAGGTAATAGAGTAAGAAAGAATCTTATCGCGTTTTCAACTCAGGCATTAATTATCAAGAGTGGTACTTGTCTAATCCACTTGAGACGCCCAAGTTAAATTTGGCCTTCCGTTTCCCGAAAAGAAAGTTGTGCATTATCGATTTTTTTTTCTATTTAGAACCTGTGGAAGCTAAGTTTTAACTAAGATTAGGATTAGTCAAGAATGAACTAAAATGTTTGTATAATTTTAACTTGCGGTTGTAAATAAGCTGTCTTATTTGGCAAAAAGTGAATTAAAACTGATTCTTTTCGTCTCAGTTGTCACGGCTAAAAACGGACTGAGCACTGACTTGCGGAGCTCTTCCCGGAAAAGAAGAAATATAGCCGGTTTACATAACTTAACGCTGGCTTGTTGTCAACACTGTTTATTAAGAAAATTACAAAATTGGCGTGTAAATTAAAGTAACTTGACGTGGTTCGAAAATAATTCAACTTACGTGAATTTGGATCGAAGGACAATTACGCGCGTTACCCGCCAAGTACACCACTTAATTTCCTTGCTGGCGGTACGTAGGCCATTGTATTTCAACAAACTTAGTCGTTTTCCGCTTCAATTACCCTTTAGTCCTAGTTTGAACATACACATTCTCTCTAGTCTTCATCCATTTCTTATCAGTAGTTGGGAAAATTTATTAGGGATAACCGAGTCGAGACCATTACTTGATGAAAAGTGAGTTGAAAAGGTTTGCAAAGAGAAAGTTACAGTCACCAAAGCAGAGAACTCTAATTTCATTTTTGTTAATCTGCTTTTCATCAGGCAACAAAACTTTATTATGGTCTACAGTCGACCTGATATAATGGACACCTGCTCTTACCGACACTTCGATCGCTGTTACCGGTTAGTCTTTTCTCTAACCCTACGTGTTGCAAACCCATGGTCATACGCCGTGACAACTACTGTGGAGTTCCACTGTCTATAAGCTACAATATTCTCTTTTAATCTTCTAAACGTCCACTGATTTGTATATCGTCTGAATTAACAGACACTGATATCTTTTCGGGTACTTGCTGAGGAAATATAGTTTACTAATGTCTATATAACCTATTGAATATGTACTCCGCCTGCAGCAAGAATATCTCGATTTCACCCGAACTTCGCCACTGCACTGTCTGATCGAAAGTGACCCGTGTTCCCGATGGCGAGTTCTCATGTGACTTCATTTCGAGAAAACATCCAAGGACGATGAAGTTTATTTGGACGTTGTTGTTATATCACAAGATTATGTCTGAATTTTTGCCTGAATTTTTAAGCATTCTCGCCTAAATATCGACAAATAAAATCTCAGCATCTAATTTAGTTTCTGATCGCGAAAAAATCACAATTCAGTATTGATTATATTACTTCCCCGTCTGGTAAATTGCTTAAAAATCAGGAAACACTACTCGTTCTTCAGTTATATAAACTAAGTAAAGTTTACCTGTGACCTGTAGCATATCACAAAGACTTGTGTTAGGCCCAATGAAAACGGCTGTGTTCGCACTACTTTGCAGTGTTTCCCGGGCAGTTGTGATGGAAGCAGAAAAAAATATCGGTATACACGGTGTATGCAGACGATACGATGTGATATTGCACAGGCGCCTCAGTTGACCAATTATCACGTCAAAGAATTTTTTTTAATATAAAGAAGAAAAACATTAACTCGTTTATTACTATTTTTTTCGGTGTGTGTGGGATGGGGGGATGGGGGGTGGGGTTGGGTGGCAGGCTGACTCTCAGAATAAGGGGGCGGATAACTCGCCTATGCGGGATCGAACCCTACGTGGAAACGGAAGACAGATATTCAGGCCCAGCCAGGGGGGTTGTGGGATACCAATATACGCCATTTTTAAAAACTGAAAAAACGATGATACAAAATACCTAAAATTATTACCTAAAAGCCATGTTCGATAACAAAGGCTGGTGTAACTACTGGACGGACCATTATTTATTTGGAGAGGAGGGATCTAAAATTTTTCCAAGAGAAATTTTTTTTTTCATGTGTCGTTGTCTGGGTAAACAATTTTTTTCGGGCTGTGTCTTCCCTCAGACAATTTTTCCTTTGGTGTCCAGATAGTGGCCTTGGTTGGTAATTTATGTATAGAACTTAAAACAAAACACGGCCTTTTCCTCTTTTTTTAATTTTTGCAGTGAGCAGAAACTGCATGAACTACTTAAGTTGAACTTTTTATCTACTACGTGTTTCGTGTGACCAGTGCACACCTCATTTGATCAGCGAGTTTTACATCTATACAAAAAAGTAATTCAGGTTTTTCAATGACATTTTTTATAAGCCGCTTCCGATTGGGAATAGGTTGATGTGACCACAGAAGGGGCTGTGAGGCCCCTTTTCCTAGGGGGGTCTAGGGGCATTCTCCCCCAGAGAATTTTGAAATCTAGAAAATCGGAAATGCAATTTCCAGCATTCTGGGCATCAAAAAAGAGTGCTGTTGATGATATATCATGATATAAATGGCTGGCTATATATTGTCATCAAACTATCTTTTTTCTCCTCCTTATGTCTGCGACAATTTTTTTTTAGCCTTTTTGCTCTTGCAAACGACTTTTTTCAGGAATTTTGTTCCCCTCTCCACCTCCAAAAAATAATGGTCCGTCCCTAATTAACAGCTTTGACAAAGTCAAAACCACCATTCATGACCACTCGCAGCATGCGCTCATTTGCGGATTTAGTGACGCAAGAACTGCAGATCTTTCATGATTTTTGTGTTTTGTGTTTTGCTGCAGCCGCAATGGCTGCAAGCAAAACACATTGAGAGCTGAAGTTTGTGCCGTAAGGACCGTAAGGACCGTAAGGACCGTAAGGTGTAAGGTGTAAGTGCCGTAACAGAGGAGAAATCTGAACTACCGATGTCAATCAAATCCATGAACAAACAAAATCGAAACCAATGAACCGTAGCGCTGATCGCATTCGAAGTTACGGGCCAAAGTATTCGAACGTAAACCACGTTGGACACGTTGGAAAACAGAAAACCGATTTAAAAGTATATCGCATTGGGAAAGAAAACAAACTGTGGCGCGACCACTCCAGTTTTATGAGAAATTATTCTGCAGTTTTCATCATTTACGAAAAGAGTGAAGACTTGGAACCTCGCCGAAGGTCATAAATATTTTCTCCAAAGGACCGGTTAGTGCACAGTTTGTAAACTTTCGCTTTGAAAATAAACTTACCCTCACCTTGTCTACACTGTCTACAGCATACTAGTACTGTATTAACTCTGAACTTCATATTTTAAAATAAAATGTATGAACGTGTAACTTGTCACGCAAAGACAGCTGGTAGGCTGCACCGCTAATTGTAGCTGTATTCGAGCTATATAAAAGACAGCTAGAAACGAATTAATACTAGTAACATCACAATGGGAAAGAAACTTATTCAGTGGTGCACACCGTCGAAAACAAAGAAATATTAAAGGAAGTTCTCATTCACCAGATTCACTGCATCAGATGCAACATTCGTCAGTTCGTGTTTAAATGCGTGGCGACCAGTTTGTTTACTAGTTATTAAAAAATAAGACGGTCTTCATTTAATAAACAGTTCATCCTTAAATTTCAGCTTTTCTACGACTGACAGGTAGGTACTATAGTATAAGCCCCGCTAAAATAGCTGGAAAGGGAAAGTTTTTTGAAAAATGAATTTTTGACTGCCAGACGCGCTGGCGCCACATGTTTATTTTGTGAAGATTAATTAAACGCCGTGAAAAATAGAATTTGATGTCCAGCGAGCCACTGCATCTTCGGCTACGCAGTCCTCAGTGAATCCTCCAACTTCACAAATTTCTAAAACTTTAAGAAAACGAACTTTCGCAGAATCAAAAATTGGTCCTTATCGATCTTCCGATCTTGTTGTGAAGATACTGAAATTCGACGAGTGTTCATGCGTGAAGGGATGACTGACGAATGATAATAATTATTTGTAAACTTTCGCTTTCAAAATGAACTTTGCGTTACGTTCAACGCCGTCTTTCTGTTGTTGTACGCCGGTGCACGTGCGATTATTTATAATTTCTGAATTTTGATCAGTAAAATTATCAGGATTGAATTAACACAAAGTGACTACAATATAGTGCAATTATTAACCTGCACACAAGTGACAGACAATAAAAGACGTTGGATTTCAATCTCGACTCACTTGTCTTTCATCAACATGTTCCCTAAGACTTTGCTCTAGCAGCAAAACACATGGACCCATTGGGGCCCTATTTTTTTAAAAGTAACACAAGCACTGAAGATAAGACACTTTAAAAAGAAAAAAAAAAGACACCAACATTACGCTTATATACAGAATACCAAACATTCAGGGAAAAAATACTTAATACCCGTATTTCGGCAAAAAGCTACTGAATACCTTGGTTAAAACACCCAAGATAACGTATACCCAAAACCCCTGGCCGGGTCTGGATATTTGAGAATCAGGAGTTCGAGTTAACAGCGACATAAAAAAAAAACGGAAAGCTGGTAAGGTTTAAGTTAGGCTAGCAATGATTTAGTCTCCTCCGCAGCCGATATTTGGGTCATCAAGCAATGCTTCTCTCACCGTGATCCCACCGTGATTCGACGCTAACGGCTCAGTGCTTAAACCCGAGTCACATTCCTTTCATTTTGTTTTGACCCCAGTAGCTTTGACAGCTATCAGCAAAAAGGTGACAGTTGCTATTTGCCGAAAATCTGTTTTATTGCTTCACATTTTGAGCTTATGTTTCTGTTGTTCTTTTTAAAAAGGTTTCGTATCGGACGTGTGCTGGGGACGGAAGCGTTGTGTGACGAGCCTAAACAACGGCTGTGAGGGAAACTAGTAATTATCAGGTCATCCACTTATTATCATTACTGCTGAAATAAATAGATTTCTTATAACGTATTGAATTAACTGTTTTTACCTACCTACTAATGTTGACTCAGCCCTATCAGTCGTCTAGTGACCGCCAAATGTTTTCCATCGAAAGATTCTCGTGCAATCCGCGCAAAGTTGACGCAATCGGCAAGTCTGCTACTGAGTCTACTACCGTAAAATTCCGGTTATAAGCCCTGGGCTTATACAACTTCATAAGGGGTTTATGGTGGGCTTATAAGCGGAGGGGCTTATATCCGGGAGGGCTTATAAGCGGAATTTAAAAAACGTTTCGAAACGATCCATGGGAGTGCTGGTCGAAAAACGTTTTTAACTCAAAAGCGCATAATAACGCAACATTTATCCCTGTTCAGTACTGTCATCCGGAAGAGGGGGGCTTATATCCGGGGGGCTTATAAACGGATGTATTTTTTTGTTTCCAGGTAGATGGGCCTATAACCGGGGGGGGGGGCTTATAAGCGGGGGGCTTATAACCGGAATTTTACGGTATACAAAGACAATGACAACCAGACAGACGGCGGCGGCCAAGTCACGTGGTACATTTCAGTAACGCAACTTCACTTGCGTGTAGCATGCAGCAATGATGTTTACCAAATGTTTTTTTTAATGATTTTTAGGAAATTTGTCAAAAATTAACGTAAATAAGAGAAGCTGAAAACTCGTGTTTAAATGATTGTTATTCAACAGCGAAGTGTTTGGTAAAAAAAAAAGTTGCAGACAGTATGGGAGCAGTGAAGTGGTGGGGCTGAGCGAAACACTGACAGCTTACATTTTTAAGCCGTGACGTCAGTGATCGACTGATCAAATAGAACCGAATACAACTGGAGAATAACTACAGGAATAAATGTCTAAAATTTTTCGTGAACAGAAATCAAGTTCAACTCAACAAGAAATAGCCGCATAGATTACACAAAGCAAAATACTCTCCAGGCAGTTAGAAAGGACTAATTGACTGTTTTTGCCTAAGCATAAACTGGAGTTAATGTTAAGCTCAATTGAAATTTACACTCCCCGTGGATGCGTTTTTCCGGCAATCTGTCCCCCTCTATTTATACTGGCCAATGAAAGATAAGCTTGCGCGCGTTCACAGATTGCCAGCCAATCAGATCCGCACAGTCTTCTCCTGTCACACTCGAGATCGCAGTCGATCTTCACTTGCAATTCAGTTAAGCTGCTGGACTCAAGCGTTTATTTCCCCACCCACCCTCCGCGTTTATCTCATAGCTTTACTGTTGCCACTCTCAGACAAAGCATTTCTTGTAGGCTACTAGTTTACATCTGCTCCATTTGGGATGTTATATCCGGTACATTTATAGTAAGAAAAGCGATTTTTGTAATACCATTTTATTCGTTGTTGTTCTTTAATAAACGGTTTGGGGGATAAGTGTTGCTGGCGAGAACCCTTCAGTCCCACATTGAAGCGATGCCTGGGTTGCCTTAGCTTGGGTGAGAAACGGTGGGCACATCCACTTCCCTTCACTACCATCCCTCCAGA
>NW_027557010.1:0-7362 GCF_052425735.1 Oculina patagonica
TTTTTCTCAGGAATAAGAAAAAATCGTGCAAAACTGGCCAGTGCATTTATTTTACAGATTGAAGTAGAGGGCGCAGATTTTGATAATAACAAGACACTTCTGCTTGTAGTCTCCATGGCAGTGCTAGTAATTTCTTCTTAGCTTGATGGTAAACACCGTTTATTCCGCCTACTCGTATTTTGCATAACGGCCAGACAGAAGCGCTTTTAACTTGGACCTTTTTCGTGTCGAAAGCCTGTTTATAAATGATATACTTATTTTCACTAGCTAAATAAGGGTTTGGAAAACGCGACAAACAACTTGGTGCAGATCAAAACTTGACTTCGTTCTAAGAGTTTTACCAACCCAGAAATAACCGATTTATTGTATAGGGCGAATTAAAAGTAAAGCTCCCCGTAGAATTCACCTCGATCCCCATGTTACCAAACAAGGGTATGGCCGTGAATGATTATTTTACAAGGATAATGAATTTAGAAGTTTCTGATGCAGCAAAGAGAAAGGTCATCGGTTATAATATCCTGAAAAGAATCCTGGATCTGTATAAGTCTTCAGGGTTTTACCAATTGTAGCGTTTTTGTGACTAAACACAAAACAGGCCATGATGTAGTCAGCTTTGCACTTCTTTATATTCGTTGTGAACGATGGCTGATATTGAATTGTTTAAAATACAGATTGCTGCAGGGTAGAAACTTCGAACGTGTGGTTCAACATGAATTGGGGAAGACCCATCGTTTATATATCATTTACTTGAATAAACAACATTATCAGGTATTATATTGTAATGTGATAATGTTTCGATATATAATTATTTGAACACACTCGGTGTTCTTTCGGAAGAATTTCAAATTACATATAATAAATTATATAGTTGTTTTCTCTAAAACAAAAGACAGTGTATCTCTCTGTTTAATTTGCGAGACATTGTTATTAATAACATTTTGCCCATTTAATACTGAAATACTTAACGCTCATCGCACACTTAATCTGTGGGATCCTTTCAAATTTAAAGTCAATATTAGTACAACTTACAGGATCAGTGCAACGTAAGCTGTCTGACAACAGGCACTCTAATAGCTCTACATGAGGTAACTCGTGATCTCCAAAATAAATTGTAATACTTCTTCTTGCAGCAATTTGTGCCGGCTTATTCTCTGTCGTTGTGACTTTTCAATTTGAATTGTGTTTGATCAATTTGCGCGTAACAAACCGGTTTAAATTTTGAACAATAGTAGAATGAAATGACTTATGGCTCGTGTGGATCACCGTTGTTGAATCAAATTTAATTATTAAATTGCTTGGAAATGTTCTAAACTAGTGTCGCGATTAGTGAAAGTGTATTCCTTACCCAGCGTTCAAAGGAGAACTTTAGGTCTAGAATATCTTGTACGCTTGCTTGGAAAAAAAAACTTTTAATACCTTGTTCTCTCGCTATTCGAATCCATCGCATCTTCTTTTGGCGCAGAGCAAGAATCGTTTGTTTTCGGTAACCCATATCTCAGTACAGAATTACTTAAATTTGGCAATAACTTAGGATAACCTTAACTTTCCTACGTTTCGACGGACGTCGTTTCGTTTCTGTCAAGCGCGCAGTGAAATGATCGGAATTTCTTGAAAAATGAATACCAAATACAGTAGAACCCTGGTAACTCGAACTCTGAAGGGAAACGAAAAGCAGTTCGAGTTAGCGGGGTTTCGAGTTATCGGGGTCGATTGAATATTCAATTTTTCAAGTTAATAATTGATAGTTAATCGGATTTTTCAGCACTTCAGTGCACAGTACATGTACAGTGCAAATTAAATTTATCTCGTCAGAAACTCTCACACGATCATACATTTTTATGATAAGAGTGGAAAATGACTGTCAGATACGTGATCTATTCGTTTCTCAAATTAAAATCAATTCGCTTAAGTGTTTAAAGCCGATTACACGACAAGAAGAGCTAATGGGATATTTCAATGGGCATCTGTGGCGAGCTGTAAGAACCAGAATTCGTGTTATCAGTGTTATCGGGAAAATTTGACCCAAATTTTGATCAAGGGGAACGAAATTTAGTTCGAGTTAGCGGGCTTTTCAAGTTATCCGAGTTCGAACTAACCGAGTAAAAATGACTGAAAAGTGGGGTCAAATCCTAGGGAAATGAAAGTTATGTTCGAGTTAGCGGGGTTCGGGGGAGTTATCCGAGTTCGAGTTAACCGAGTAAAAATGACTGAAAAGTGGGGTCAAATCCAAGGGAAATGGAAGTTTGTTCGAGTTATCCGAGTTCGAGTTATCAGGGTTCTACTGTAACCTACGATTATAATTAACATACGGAAAGGGTAGGAAACTGAAAGGTGAAAGTCATAATCGATGCATTCGAAAACATTTAACCAGATGAGTGTGTTTAAACCACTTCTTTGTTATAAAATCAAATTTACTGTAATATTCTGAGGAGAATTGTGACTAAACAAAAAAGAAGCCATGGCGCAGTCAGCCGTGCACTTCTTATTCGTTGTGAACCATGGCTGAAATTGTTTAAAATGCAGATTGCTGCGAGGTAGAATCTTCAAACGTCGGGTTGAACATGAGATGGGGGAGAACCATCGCTTATATATCATTTACTTAAATAAAGCGGATTATCAGGTATTAGATTGTAATGTGATAGTGTTTTGATATACAATTATTTGTACACACTCGATGTGCTTTTGGAAGAAATTCAAATTACATATATTAAGTTGTTTTCTCTAAAACAAAAGACAGTGTATCTCTCTGTTTAATTTGCGAGACATTGTTATTAATATCATCTTTCCCATTTAACACTCATCGCACACTTTATCTATGGGATGCTTTGAAAATTTAAAGTCAATATTAGTACAACTTACAGATCAATGCAACGTAAGCTGTCTGACAACAAGCACTCTAATGGCTCTGCATGAGGAAAGGGAAATTGGAAGGTAAAAGTCATTATCGATGCAATTCAACAACACTTAACCAGATGAGTGTGTTTAAACCACTGTTTAGTTATAAAATCAAATTAACTTTAATCAGTCAAAATTAAAGTCGTGCAAAATTTTCCGAAAAATTTTCCGTATAACTTAACGAAGAAAATTATATTTTCTCGTCGGACTAATAGAAACTTCTGCTCAATGAATATCATTATTTGATAACATTATCCCACGCACTTTAGGTTCCACAACTGACCATTCCTTACATTTAATTTCTATTTTTCTCAGGAATAAGCGAAATCGCACTAAACTGGACAGTAAAAATTTCTTTTACAGATAAAAGTACACGTCGTAGATTTTAATAATAACAAGTTTCTTCTGCTTGTAGTCTCTAAGGCAGCATAGTATTGTCCTCTTGGCTTGAGAATCGACAGCGGTTACCACCAATTCTGCCTTGTAGTCTCCATGGTAGTCCTAGTATTGTCTCCTTAGAGACTCGACACCGCCTATTCAAAGTCATAACATCATTACTACTGTCCGAAGGTTCGGTAACTTGAAAGTCAATTTCTGTAATTTGCGTAACGGCTAGACAGAAACGGTATTAACTTGGACCCTTTTCGTGTCGAAAGCCCGATTATGAAATAATTATTATGTATTTATTTTCACTCTGTAAACAAGGGTTTGGCAAAACACGACAAACAATGTTTGGCGGAGATCAAAACTCGGTATGCCACTAAGAGTTTTACCAACCCAGAGAATAAACGATTTACTGTATAGTGCGAATCGAAACGAAAGCCCTCGTAGAATTAACCTCGATCCTTATGTTAACAAACAAGGGTATGGCTGTGAATGATTATTTTACAAGGATAATAAATTAAGAAGTTTCGATGCAGCAAAGAGAAAGGTTATCGGTTATAATATCCTGAAGAGAATTCCGATCTTTTTTAGTGGTTAGGGTTTAACTGATAAAACCATTTTTGTGACTTAAGGCGGGATTACAGTCATATTTTTGTCAATTTTGGTGAAATTTGTAAGAATTTTAATTTTAATCTCAAAACACTCTTAAAACTATAGTTGTACTTTCCCCGGTGTTTTTTCTTTCTTCTTTAATTTTTCTGGTGAAGAGAAGCAGTTATTTACAACACACTCTTAAATGTTGATCCGTTGCCATGGCAACCAATTTGAAAACAAGAGCTTTTAGGCGGCATTTAGCCGATAAAAATTCGTTGAATCCTCCCCATTCTAAGTCATCCAAAAGTCCAATCCAAGCATCACTTCCGAAAGGAGGCCTGGCCCCTCAGCGCACATTTACCGTGCCTGGTTCATTTTGCTTCGTCTGTGTGGTCGTTCGTAGCGTGTTATCGTCTTCATTATGTCTAAGGGAAGCCGTGTTGGGTCCAAATCGGCTGTTGTGAGAAGGAGTAAGAGAAAAAAGCGTTCAGGTTTTCTTGGAACACCCAAATAGAGGAAAGACGAGGAGAGAAAACGGCCGAAATCGACAACTGAAATCACCTTTGTTGCTGATTGTGATGTCGGAAGCGACAGTGATTGTTCAGATAAACCCCTTCCTGTAAAGTCTTCATCAAAACGAAAAATATAGGACATTGAATCGTCCTCCTCCGGACATGGGCAGTCTAGAAGATTTAATTCAAAGAGTTCATGCATTCAGCGGAAATTGAATTGTTCAGGTTAGCAATTAAAACCATTAGGGGATGTTTTAGCTACTCACAGTTTCAGTCGGTTGAATTTATTATTGTTTGAGTTGGAAAGTTTTAGACTAGATATTATTGCTAAAATATTTCTATTGAGATAAAAATAAGATAAAGAGAGGCATAAGTATTGTCCCTCAAATTCATGGTGCTCTTACAAAAGGACTGGGAAACCAATTGTAAACAAGGGCCACCATCTTGATCCTGTCTTTGTAGAACACTTGAAGCATGTGTACCACTGCTTATCAGATAAAAGGCTTTTGAAGAGGTGTCTGCCAGGACACACTCAAAACCCAAATGAATGTATCAATTCCTTGGTTTGGATACGATGCCCTAAGCATAAGTGGTTTGGAAGAAAGCGCGTAGAAATGGTAGCAATCTCTGCAACATTGCATTTCTACTCTGGTACAAAAGCCAAGCACAGGGTCATGGAACTTTCTGGAATGGGGAGTACAAACTATGTATGCCAGCCAGAAAAGAGACATTCAAAGAGTGAAGAAAGCTGAAAAAAGATCATCAGAGCTATTCAAAAGAAAAAGACGAGCTACAAAGAAGGTCTCTGTGAGGATCGAGGAAGCTCGTATTCAAGGGGAAGGGACCACATATGAGGCTGGCGCCTTCTGATGCAGCAAATGGACATGTGAATGACCCACATATCACAGTTTTGTTTGTATTTACTTCTTAAGACAGCATCTTATCAGAAACTACAGTGCTTCTAATGATGTTGATGAAAAAACTTTGTACTTTGACATTGGACACTTTTAACTTCAATTTCTCAAAACTAGTGTTTTTCGTGACTGGGGAACTGCCCCGGCTAATATTTGCAAGAGGTTTTGAGCTATTGACTTCATTTTTTCAGCAGATGTTCCTTGTATTTATATCTACAGGATGAGTGATTTAGTTTTTGGCCTACCTAAATTAATTATGAATGGTAAAAATTACACCTAAACTGTAAGTTTCCTGGTTACCATGGCAACATGATTGACATTTTATGAATTCCAAATCACTCATCCTACATTTTGACTATAGGTGGACATACTGGAATTGGTCGTTTTTCAATTTCTTTTAATGCATTCTCCTATGAAATTGGGGCAGCAGAGTACTGTGATGTGCAGTACTGTAAGTACTCTGTTAATTATTACCAGGAGAATGATTGACAGGTGGACAACTGATGCATTTTCAGAAACCTCAGGTTGTCATTGTTCTGGGCCAGTGCTCTTTATTTTGTTCTAGTGAATTATATTTGGTTGAGCTGACATCGTATATTGTGCCCAAATTGTACGAAAATCTGACTGTAATCCCGCCTTAACACAAAACAGGCCATGATGTAGTCAGCTTTGCACTTCTTTATATTCGTTGTGAACGATGGCTGAAATTGTTTAAAATGCAGATTGCTGCTAGGTAGAAACTTCGAACGTGTGGTTGAATATGAATTGGGGAAGAACCATCGTTTATATATCATTTGCTTGAATAAACCACCTTATTGGGTATTATATTGTAATGTGATAATGTTTTGATATATAATTATTTGTTCACACTCGATGTTCTTTTGGAAGAAATTCAAATTACATATATTTAGTTGTTTTCTCTAAAACAAAAGACAGTGTATCTCTCTGTTTAATTTGCGAGACATTACTAATAATAACATCTTGCTTATCACTGAAAGCAGTCTTTTTACTATCCATGCTGAAATACTTAAAACTCATCGCACAATTTATCTATGGGATGATTTCAAATTTAAAGTCAATATTAGTACAACTTAGAGGATCAAGTCTAAAACATCTTTTACACTTGCTTGGCTGAAAGTTCGAGCAATGAGTACAAAGATTACGTAGCAAAAACCTACTCATAGTACGGTAACATTTCATATACTATTTGAAACAATTTACTGAAATTCTTTTGTCTTAAGTCAAACCCAAATCACTCAAATCTATTTTTCTCTGGCGGGGTCAGCTTGAGAGCTTAATTTTGGTAGGTTTTCGTTAGCTGTACTCAAACTGTAACCATGCTATGAGATTTCTGTGGTAACTTTATTTTTGCCTGTATAGCTCGAATGTTCGGAGGAAGCCATCTTAATTGCTTGTTCACTTACTATTCGATCGGCATTGTACGTTCTTCTGGCGCACAGCAAGAATTGTTGTTTTCGATAACCCATATCTCAGTACAAAATTACTTAAATTGACCAATTTCTACGTTTCGGTACGTTGTTTCTTCATTTGATTTTTGTTTTTTAGCAAGCGCGACTTTTTGAAAAACGAATACAAAATACCGAGGCTTATAATATAAAATACGGAACAAGTAGGAAATTGGAAGGTGAAAGTCATTATTGATGCAATTCGACAACACTTAACCAGATGAGTGTGTTTAAACCACTGTTAAGTTATAAAATCATTTAATTTACTTTCATCAGTCAAAACTATAAAGTCGTGCAAAATTTGCCGGGAAATTTTCGTATAACTAATAGAGAAACAATTCTTAGCTTCTTGTGAGACTAAAAAGAAACTTCCGTTCAATGAATACGAAAACATCATTACTACACAATGTCCGCAAGTTTAATTAATTTTTATGAAAGTTAATTTAGCATCCTACACAGACGTTCGACCTTTAGGTTCCATAACTGACCATTCACTTGCATTGAATTTATATTTTGCGCTAAAAAAAAAAACAGTTTTAATTTTTGAACAACAGTAGAATGAAATGACTCATGACTTGTGTGGATCACCGTCAGTTA
>NW_027557011.1:0-7352 GCF_052425735.1 Oculina patagonica
TGTTAACTATAAATTGCAGTACTAATGAAGAGCTCCTAGAAACGCTCGCAGAACTAAAAAAAAATATTTAGTGCCCGGGTCCCGGGATTAAGTAATACCTTGTTCAACCATGCCTTCATGAGCACTTTCCTCCAACGCCAAGTTGCCAAGTAAGAGGCCAATCTCTCGTTTGATCCGGAGACTGTGAAAGCGATGTTTTATTTCACGAAATATCACATCCAGGACTCCATTCTCCACCATCAGAGATCGATGACTAGGAACCTGACAGGAGAAAAAACTGTATACGTACAACAGGCATTTCACGTAGTGTATAGGTAGGAAGTGTATCGCAGAAATATGACAACGCCCAGTCGGAAAATAACAGACGCTGTCTGTCGAACTTTGCTGTTGGGTAGATAAGAGAGGGGAGAAGTGAGAGAAAGGCTGACATTCCCTTTAGTTTTTATATCGTCTACTTTGGAGAAAGTTTTTGGCGAGAAAAAAAGCGTTTACAGCGATTTAGGCTCAAAACGGTGAAAATTACGTTAACCTGGTTTTCCTAAATCCAGACATATATATGTATACGTTCATACCATGGAGTGCCTTGTTAAAGCTTTAAGATAGTACAATTCCACTTGTTCTGCTGGCATTGAGCTGAGTGTTTGAGCGAATGACAGACTGTCCCCACTGAAACTCCAAAACAGAGGCTATGGGAAGAAAAACAGAAATCAGAAATAATATTAATGTGTTTTAAAGTAAAAATAGGGCCCCAATGGGTCCATGTGTTTTGCTGCTAGAGCAAAGTCTTAGGGAACATGTTGATGAAAGACAAGTGAGTCGAGATTGAAATCCAACGTCTTTTATTGTCTGTCACTTGTGTGCAGGTTAATAATTGCACTATATTGTAGTCACTTTGTGTTAATTCAATCCTGATAATTTTACTGATCAATGTTATGTTGAAATCAAAGACAGCAAACATAATTTAATTACTAGTAAGTGAACGTAATGTCTGACATGATTGTCTCTTTGATAAAAAACAGTAACTCTTAACATTATAAAAAAATCTCAATGAACTCAATGTGATTCTTTTAGTGGCGTTATCTCACTGGTTACCGTTAGTTGTATTTGGAATCATTGTCACAATGGTAGCGTTTTAACAACAACGAAAAAGACAGAATCTATTGACCTTATAAGAACTCAATGTGATATATTTATTAGTGACAAGACAGTGGTTCTTTAACCACTTTCACCCAAATTAAACACTGGAACAACTAACTCTTAACAAACTTGTTGTGTCACCCTGAGTTAAATATGCAAAATTCAGAAATTATAAATAATCGCACGCGCACCGGCGTACAACAACAGAAAGACGGCGTTGAACGTAACGCAAAGTTCATTTTGAAAGCGAAAGTTTACAAATAATTATTATCATTCGTCAGTCATCCCTTCACGCATGAACACTCGTCGAATTTCAGTGTCTTCACAACAAGATCGGAAGATCGATAAGGACCAATTTTTGATTCTGCGAAAGTTCGTTTTCTTAAAGTTTTAGAAATTTGTGAAGTTGGAGGATTCACTGAGGACTGCGTAGCCGAAGATGCAGTGGCTCGCTGGACATCAAATTCTATTTTTCACGGCGTTTAATTAATCTTCACAAAATAAACATGTGGCGCCAGCGCGTCTGGCAGTCAAAAATTCATTTTTCAAAAAACTTTCCCTTTCCAGCTATTTTAGCGGGGCTTATACTATAGTACCTACCTGTCAGTCGTAGAAAAGCTGAAATTTAAGGATGAACTGTTTGTTAAATGAAGACCGTATTATTTTTTAATAACTAGTAAACAAACTGGTCGCCACGCATTTAAACACGAACTGACGAATGTTGCATCTGATGCAGTGAATCTGGTGAATGAGAACCTCCTTTAATATTTCTTTGTTTTCGACGGTGTGCACCACTGAATAAGTTTCTTTCCCATTGTGATGTTACTAGTATTAATTCGTTTCTAGCTGTCTTTTATATAGCTCGAATACAGCTACAATTAGCGGTGCAGCCTACCAGCATGGTATATTCCTTTCCAGCTGTCTTTGCGTGACAAGTTACACGTTCATACATTTTATTTTAAAATATGAAGTTCAGAGTTAATACAGTACTAGTATGCTGTAGACAGTGTAGACAAGGTGAGGGTAAGTTTATTTTCAAAGCGAAAGTTTACAAACTGTGCACTAACCGGTCCTTTGGAGAAAATATTTATGACCTTCGGCGAGGTTCCAAGTCTTCGCTCTTTTCGTAAATGATGAAAACTGCAGAATAATTTTCTCATAAAACTGGAGTGGTCGCGCCACAGTTTGTTTTCTTTCCCAATGCGATATACTTTTAAATCGGTTTTCTGTTTTCCAACGTGTCCAACGTGGTTTGCGTTCGAATACTTTGGCCCGTAACTTCGAATGCGATCAGCGCTACGGTTCATTGGTTTCGATTTTGTTTGTTCATGGATTTGATTGACATCGGTAGTTCAGATTTCTCCTCTGTTACGGCACTTACACCTTACACCTTACGGTCCTTACGGCACAAACTTCAGCTCTCTCTTTTTGTGTTTTGCTTGCAGCCATTGCGGCTGCAGCAAAACACAAAAACCAGAAATCAGTATACAAAACATTGGAAAGCTTCATTAGCTTAAAAATGCATTGAAAAATAATCACTATCATCATGGTATTTTACCCTGCGATGCTGGCTTGCTGATTTCCCGGTAAAGATTGCATTTCTTGTGAACCATGCTGTACAAGGGTCCAGACCAGTAAGCGGTAACTTTAACAGCAAGGCTTTCAGATCACTTTCAATCGATCCTGGTGATGGTATGTCAACCTGTACAGCAAGAAATTAAACATTGATTATTCCCTCTTTAATATACCGATAAAGTACATTGTTCATGGTAAGCTACGATTTGATTTCTGAGCAGTGATCAAAAAATGAACATGTGGTTTGATGTAATGGTGGTCACATCGGCTGCAACCCTAATAACATTTTGTTCTATAAGTGAAGCCAGGGGTTATGTACTAACAGTGCGCTTTGAGTAGGATTAGTCTTTGTTCAAACCTAGTAGCCCATCAGGCTGGAGCGAATCCTGGTTTACAAAGCACAAAGCGACTAGGAGTATTTCTACTCCCACCTGGATGGGATGCTAGTCCATCACATGGTTATCCCCCAGCATTAAATTTGCCGGTACCTATTTATACAACTGGGTGGAGAGAGGCACTGTGAGAGTAAAGTGTCTTGCCCAGGAACACAACAGTGCCCTGGCCTCAGCTTGAACCTGGACCGTTCGATCTGGAGTGCAGCGCACTTACCATAAGCCCACCTCGCCTCTTATGTGCATAGACCAATTCGGCTAACGTGTTTACATCGTTGTTACCACCCAATTCAGATCATGTGATGATTCCTTTGGGAGGTTACAATTGTTCTGTTCGCTCATACTCCCATGCGCTCAGTTACGTGTGACAAATTGCACAATTGTAACCTCCCAAAGGAATCATCACATGGTCTGAATTGGGTGGCAACAACGATGTAAACACATTAGCCGAATTGGTCTATTGGAGTGATTTGGTGCTATTCTTAGTGGCCTTACCTCAGATTCTAACCTGTGCACACCGAGCAGTCTGGTATCTAGCCCTGGTAACCTGGCCAAGCCAATCAGTATTCTGTTATCACAAGATGCCACGAGTTCATTCAGCTTCTCAGTTTCTGCCTCTAGTTACAGATGGACAGACAAAGAGACAATCAGTTCAGTTACAATCAAATTTAATTTTAGATTCAGGTCAAACAAAGTCAAATAATCCAAAGGTGTATATCTTATTTTTTAATTTAAAATATTATAAGCCTAACATGATTACTAAGGAATGTGAGCATTATTAAAAGGAAAAATGGATAACTGTTTAACCAATAGTTTAATAGTTAAATAGTTTAACCAATTTTAACCGATTTTAGCACTTATTAGGATATTTCGATTTTGTTATTTTTCTTTTACTTTAAAAGTGTCCCCATTATATATTAGTGGTTTTATTACTGCTATTTCAGTTTTGACACTCAAATAAAGGTTTTATTATTATTTATTTATTTATTATTATTATTATTATTATTATTATTATTATTATTATTATTATTATTATTATTATTATTATTATTATTATTTAAAACAAAAAGAAAAAAAGGAACACCAAATAAATTTGCAGTGTGCATACCAGCAAATTTATGCTGAGGTTACTGAAGCCAGGATACATGTAAGCTCCAGCCTGATGGACCCCTAGGTTGGGCGCAGACTTTACCCACCCTTACTACCTCCATGGTAAGGAAATGGGTTACAATTCCATTGTTCAGTAGCCTTATTTTTGCAGGATTAGAAAGTGGCAAATGGTTTTGGTTCCTCTCTCCTAAATGTTTACTTCACTTTTTGCATTGTCCCTAATATATGTATATGGTGTCCATATATTAATTGGGTTTGATTTTTATTATATGTTATTATAATTATTATTTACCATCATGAATCTTCAGGGATGCAAGCATTTTGGTACCAAGTATTCTAACATCATCATTATCTAACTCTTGAAGAAAACTAAGGAATTT
Organism: Oculina patagonica; assembly: GCF_052425735.1. Lineage (NCBI taxonomy): Eukaryota > Metazoa > Cnidaria > Anthozoa > Scleractinia > Oculinidae > Oculina > Oculina patagonica. The sequence continues at coordinate 4,595 of NW_027557011.1, forward strand.
CTGAGGTACTGACAAGCGAAGAGCCAAAGGAGAAGACAGGGCTGTAAGAAAACAATATAATAATGAATGGTTAATTCAGTTAAATTAATAAATAATCGACCAGTGAAACATTTTAAACAGAAATTGTAAAAAAATATTTAGAATTTAATTGTTTCAAGACAACAGGAAATAAACTTGTTCATTTGTTATTCTTCACTTTGTGAATATTTGTGACTGAAATTATCTATGACATTTCAATGAAGAAAAAATAATGATATATCTATTACAATAGTAAGAATAACAAAACTATATCAGGGCTCGAAATAACAGCTGGTCAACGGACAAGGTCCGGACTGATTGGGTAGTTGACTGGTCAACCTTTCGTCTTGCCAGTCATGTTAACCGGTCACATTCGATCATATTTAATATTTTAAAAAAGGGTAATAAATATATTGAATTTGCCATGTTGTTCAATTGTTATCAGTATGTAGCGAGTTGCTGTGAATTGCAGAACTTTGATCTGAAATCCTAGATGAAGTGCAACTAGAACCATTGTTTTACAATTCGCACATTGAAAAAATGCCCGGTTACAAAGCTTTTTCTCGATTAATAGAATTTTTTTCCCTTGTGATGGAAAGTAACATGGATTACTGGCGGAGTTTAAGGATCAAGGTCTCACACTGATACAAACACCAGAAATCATTATATATCAGGAGGTGCTGGACAAATTTAATGTGTATGATAATGACATTTAACATGTCACAGGTTAGTCTCTGTATTCCGCCGCTGTAATTTATTGTTGACAATGAGTGCTTTAAAGTGCTATAAGCTCTAAGCAACAACCTTTTTTGGAAATATATGGCACCCGTTTTGGTTCATGGGCCCCTGTCTTATAAATTTGACCGGCCAGAAACAATACATGACCGAGCTGAAATGAATTTGGCGGGTCATCGTGTCTGGAGACTCTTTGGAAGTTATTTCAAACCAACCTCGTTCCCAGGGTCCCCAGGGTCTCTCTCTCCCCGTCCCCCAGAGCAGAGAGTCCCTGGGAACGAGGTTGATTTTGAACCCTGTAGATTTAATAACCAAAGGTACCTGGTACCACTATTGACATACCTTTGGAAAACTGGACAACCAAACTGTTTGGCACATGTGACCAGAATGCCTTTTGCCACTCGTCTGTGTGAGTGTACTTCCAAGCCTCATCTAACCAAGGCACTAGGCAGTAAAAAAAAATCCCTCAGATTAAATGACTATATGAAAAACTATTTATAAATTTGTGTCCTCTAAGGCTGGGCATAATTTGAATATGCCAAATCCATGACAGACTTGAACTTACAGTACAGACCAAAAGTACAATTTAAGTGACATTTAATTTTATTAGTGTTATTTGTTGCATTTTACCAACATACATTTTTGCTCTGGGTTAACCCTTTACCCCCTAAAGCGAATGGTCTTTTTTCGTAAATTAAAAAATACAAACCTGATATATCCATATACATGTATTATGATACATCATTTGAAAGTTCTTGATCAGAAAATTTCATAAAACACTTGAACAAATACATGTAAGAAGGAAGTTACATTTTTGAAAGAAGTTGGTTGAAACATTAAAAAAGAAAAAGATTAAAAAAATTGTTTCTCTCTGTATATAGTAGGTATACCCCTAAACTATAGCTTATTGTGCAGCTCTCATTTTACTGGTAAATTTAAGTAATGTTGTATGTCACTTATGTGTCAGGCAAAAAAGTTGCAAAAGTTATAGGGGTGGTCAATCATGTTAGAAACAGGGGGGAGGTACAATTTTATACTTTCAACATGCAGATCTCTTGAAGACAACCCAACCTATATCTTCACCGCATTTCATCCGCTCAAAAAGAAAACATTTAAAATAAAACTGCTTCTGTTTGTGCTATGGCAAGTATAGCCTGCATGGTAGGCATCCAAAGAGGAAGAAGGAGGGAAAATGAGAAGCTTCTGGTTCTCCCTCTCATTTGAACACCTGCCATGCAGGCTATGGGAGATAATATCATCGTGGTTAAAAGAGTTTGAAAGGGCCATGTTTAATATAATGTTTCCTTAATTCAGCATGAATTTTTTAATGCTCACATAACTTTGGAATTAAGCTACTGAAAGAGCCCTAGGTTTGCAATGTTATTACAATGGAATCCTGGTTTCTCAAACACTCAATTTCTCAAATCAAAAGTCATTTCCCTTGGATCTATACACTGTAAGTCAAACACTGTTATCCCCCCCCCCCCCTGTTTTTCTAACCAATAGCTGTTTCCCTTGCCGCTGGAGGTATAAGAAGTACTGGGATTCCACTGTAAATTATTAAAATCAACTGTTCTTTTGCATGTTTAAATTCTTACATATTTGTTACATAGATGCCAAGTCTCACGCTTTTGGCGCGAGACTCACTCTTTTTGACCCAATCTCACGCAACCACGCCATTCAGACAAAATATCACGCTATTTTTAAATTCTACAACTTGAGGAAAAAGTCTTATTCATTTAAATAAAGAGATATACTTTCAGCTGTACTTTGGTAGAGATGAACGCTAATCGAGTAGGGAAGAGTTTAAAAACAGCAAACGCTTGAAGGAAATTTTCTGGGGGAATATACCCCCAGACCCCCCTAGAGGTTACCCCCTCTGGGTCTCACTAATGCTCTTTCGGGGCAATTCAATTTCTCACTCCATAACAACCAAAAAACTTGGCATCAATGTTGTTACAGCTTTAGGTGTTCTTACACCAAATCAATATGCCTTTGATCTTTC
>NW_027557012.1:0-7359 GCF_052425735.1 Oculina patagonica
CTTAGACATAGACATAATTTATTTAGCCACGAAGAGCTTAGGAGCCGTAGCTCGTTAAAACGCTCTCATGAAATAAAAAAAGGTTTTAAAATTACAAATAAAAATTCGGTTAAAAAGGTAAAAAGTGCGCATATGTACAAAATTGTGATTATGGTATTAATAAATAGAAATCTATATAAATATAACTCTAGTTAAAAGGTAATTACAATTTCATTTAAAAAGGTATATAAAATTACAATTAAAAAGTTCTTTAAAAAATTACAATTTCAATTAAAAATGAACCTAAAATTACGATTAAAAAGGTCTTTAAAAATTACAGTCAACAGAAAGAGCAACTGCAGCTTTGTTCTATAGGTAATTTTGATTCGGACAGTAATTACTTAAAAGAGGCGAGATCTTCAGCCTGGCGGACTTCAATAGGTAAACCATTCCAAATGCGTCTAATCGAATTGCTAAATGAATGTTCAAGCCATGCTATTGAGACGCTTTGTTGTTCCATTTTTGTGCCAGAGCCACGCAAGTTATACTTATCACATGTCCGTGGCGCATCACGCCAGTGCTAATCCGGCTCTTGTTTCAGTGACATGAAGTAACTACAGCGAAAACTGATTCTAGTCCCCCCTAGACGGGATGCCAACTCATCGCAGGCTTTCCCTCGGCATTTAATTTGCCGGTACCGATCTGTACACCAAGGGACCACAGCCAGGGCTCGAACCCGGACCGCTTGATCCTGAGTCCAGTGGGCTAACCATTAGGCCACCGCTTCTCCTCCAAACCTTTGCTTACTGTGGTTTATTGACTTCGACTAGGTTCTTCTCTTCAAAACAAAATAGGAAATTAAATTATCTTCTGTTAAATTGAGGTTTACAGTTTTTAGTCACCCATTTTGAAATAATTAGTATTATTTTGATGTACAAAATCATCTTGACATCGAAGTACACCAGATAAATAATAATAAACCAAAAAAACGTGTATGGTTCAGACCGACACACTTTTGAGGGGGAGGGGGGGGATTTTTCTGAGTAAGAATTTTTTTCAGCATTGGTTTTGGTAAGAATATTCTTTACCAAAATAACCTCTCTAGCAGGTGGGGCTTGCTTGAATTTATTTTTCCCGTGCTAACATTCACTTTTCAAAAAATACCTCATCCGTCACGTCACCCCTTATTTGGTGCTAGTGTTGGTCACGCCAGTTGCTTGATTTCGCTCATGTTTTTCAGGGAGGCGTCCATTTCTGGAGAGACTGCGGGCTCAGGAGGAGAAGGACGAGGTAATGCAGGCGCTAGAGGAGTTCCGCAAGCCAAGAGACGCGCTCTTGATACTGGTGTCAGATTACATCCGCATCTGTGCTCCGCGACTAGAGGAGCTGGAGGAGGCTTCACTACCACCTCGGTACACTGTCCCTGAATTGCTGGACAGCATCAGTGTGAATGTAAGAGTTATTATTGCTTACCTGACAAAAAATATATTTTGGCATACCACAGTAATCACGCTTTTAACGTCCCCGGGTTGTGGGACCATTGTATGCCAAACAGAAACTCTTTCCCCAGTTGCAGTCTCATTTTGTAGGGTATTAGGTACTTCCCGATATTAATCCCTAGGATTAGTATTTGACAGGTAGCAGATTCTGTCTGGTTAAAAGCCCCCTGGCAGCAATGCCATAGACCCGTTAATCCTTTCCAATTACAAACGCTTCACCGTGACCCCCCCTCCCCCCCCCCCCCTCCACCTCCTTCCTCCCCCACCATCACCACAATCACCACCATTGGTTGGTTATAGGCCCATCATTGGAAGTTCCGTTCCGCGTCACAGTTGTTGAGAAACTGCCCCCGCCTACTTCTATGTCGATATTGCGAACAAATTTTGACACTATAAAACTGTTTTACTCGACATTGAAGGGGAAGGGAGAGATGTAAACCAGGAGGGTTGTATTCTTACCTGAAGTGTTCCATCAACTTTTGACGCCGATTGTAGTTTGATCCCCCCTCCTCCCCCACCCCCCTCCCAGTGAAGGCTCCCTCTGTTCTTGGCCTATTTATCTTGTAACAGCTTATAAATTTACGTAACACTTGTTGGCACTTGTTTTATTTGAGCAGTGTTATGTTTTGTGAAATTGTAAATCTGTTTTTTTTTTCTTAAAATGGAAACCAAATCTAAGTTTTACCATTTCGTTTGCTTATTGTTATAATGTCTCAGACTCTCGCCCAGATTGTTTACTCATTGCTGAAGCTGGCAGTTTATGATCCCGTGACGTTATCGTGTCTTGGAGTGAAACGGTAGGTCACTATATCTTACCTCTGTAACACTGGTTTAACGAACCTTATCTGCGATCTTGTTTGACAACAAAGCCGCAAAATACGAGCATCACGGCCTCGCCCTTGTTCAGATCCCTTTCGATGCCATTTGTTTTCTGCTAAGAAAACAAATGCATGTCGGCCACCCAGGATCGAACCCAGAACCCTCTGGCCTGCTAGCATTATTTCCTTACCACTACACCACCACGTTGACCCGCCAAACCCCGGCAAAAATCTAATTATAAAAAATGCCTTTGTTCAACTGGTCCATCAATAACCGATGACCCTATCCCTATAACGTAAGCATGAATCCAACCTAGGCCTATTGCATGTAATTGCCTTAGTAAAATCTGCGTTCGAGCCTAGTGGCTTATCAGGCCGGAGGTTATCCGGGTCAGGGGCGGGTTTAGTAGTACTTCACGAACTTGAATTTTTCATTTGGGGCCGGGGAGTGGGGGGGGGGGGGTGCTCTCGCCACAATATCCTCAGCCCCCGATTTCTGATTTTTTTTTTTTTTTTTTTTTTTGGGGGGGGGGGGGAATCCGCCCCTGCAGGTTTCCGTAGCATTAAGCGAATTAATCAAGCAATCGAGAACATAATTTAATGGTTACGAATCATTGCATACCGTAATGATTCAATTTAGCGCCCGGGGCGCTTATTTACTTTTGGCACCTCAAGGGAGGGCGCTTATTCGAGACAGGGCGCTTATTCGGGACAGGGCGCTTATTTAATTTTTTGAGAAACAACCAAATGTATCTTATAATAACAGGAACTGTAACAGCTAGAAATTGTTAAAAGTTTAGTTACTTTTAAAATAGTTCTTCATTTTAACAGTAAATATATACATGAACTGTACGGTGAACGGTCAGGAGTTTATCTAGTTGACGTCACTGACTTCAGTAGGGCCAGTTATCCACAATAGGGGCAGTTATTAAAATAGGGGTGCTTATAAGAATGGGGGCGCTAATAAGAATGGGAGCACTTATTGGAATAGGGGCGCTTATTTACAAAAACACATTCGAAGGGGGGCGCTTATTCGGAAGGGGGCGCTTATTGGAAGGAGGGCGCTAAATCGAATCATTACGGTATATACTATTTACTGTTGATGCTCGGGCATGAACTCCCTCCACCCATTTTTATGTAAAAAATTATTTAATTCCTGTAAGATAAAAAACCAATAGGCAAAGTTTGACAAAAATCTCAGCGCAGGTTCTATTTCAGAGAAGGACCTTAAACACCTTTCAACTATAGTAAGAACATACTTTCCCTTGTAATATTGCAGATACATGACCGATGCGCTACCACTCTTGAAAGGATCACCAGAAGCCTTAGATACCGCCATGTTGCTCATCCTCAAAAGAGTCAACAAAATGTTCGAGAAACTCGTCAACAAGCCTGACCTCATGGTAAGAACCGCTGTGTAGCAAGAAATGTGTACTGACGTCCCAATGACTCCAGTTGCGTTCTTCAAAGAGAACGTATCTATTTTAAATAATCTCTTTTATTGTTTTCGCAGAGGTGCATCGATTGGAAATCCCTTGAAGTTTATCTAAAAGGTAATGTTCCGTAGACATTAAATGCTGACAAATTGTCAAAAAATGTGAAAAAATTAAATCCTGAGTCAGTGTCTCAGAATTTTTTCTTTTGTTCTATGCACATGAAACTGAATACAGTTACTAAGATTTGGAGTAGTTGCCCAAATAAGATAGTGTTTATTTGATTTGTTATCAGTTGTAAGTTTTGAGGTTAGAGTGATTTTCGCTGAGTGTCGAAAGCAATTTGCGCTTGCTGTGGCTTTGCGTTACAATATACCACGCTTAGTGATTGGTTTAGAACACGCAACTTTCTCATCCAATTGGGAGTAAAACTAAAACCAATCATTTCTCGCTCACGCACCTTTTGCCGCGCTTCGTGTCGGTGACATGTATTTGCTTCAAGTTTTTGATTGGTTCACTGATTTGTTTGCGTCCTTGTGACTGGCCGGAGTGATTATTTTGGTTTTGGTTTTACAACAATCATTTGAAAACTGCTCTAATCCTTTTACCGGGTGGGCTAAAAGGGGGGCGAATTAATATTATTTAACATCCTTGTTGATAAAAACAAAAAATGTCGTAATAGAGTTATGTTATTATGGATATGCCGGAAATGTACAAATTAACGCGACCGATTTGTTTTAACGAGTATGACTTCTGTTTTTGCTTTTTTTTAATCGTAAAGAAATATAATAACGCCAAAAAGTTAAAAGTATTCTGACTTATTCTTTGCGTTTTTACGCTACAGGACTTCACATGACTCTTTGTAAAAGACCATCCATAGCAGCTTCGCCATGTCTGAAGGTAAACAAACTGCTTTTCTTCTTCGGAGTTGTACATTAGTGCGATTCCTTCAGCTTGTAGTCCACTGACTAGTTTTTCTTGGTCAAAAGTTACGTTACGGTCCAAAAAAATTATCATCAAAACAGCGGTCAAACATTCCGTCGTGGAGTAAGCGAATTCCCGCCAAAACTACCGCTGTTAAAATTTGTCAAGCCAGACGTTAAGATATATGTTAAGGTGGCTGGCGGACCTTCGAGTCCGCGATAAGTATGTCCTGCGGTACAATGACCGTAGAAGCGAACGCAGGGATTACAAAGAAAATGTAAAAATGTGCAAGCGGAACACAATAGACTTGTGTATTAAGTACCACACTGTACAAGAATTGAAGTGCAGACTTCGAATTTCATTTGTATTCATGAACGTTTTCTGTGAACAGTTTTTGAGACCAAAATTATAAGGCGTAGAGGAGGAATGTATGGCGAAAACCGAAAACTTAAAGTTTATAAACCGGGATTATCGGCAAACTGAATGTGATCGAAAAAATGTGCAAGCAGATTTGATAAAACTATGCATGAATCTAACTCACCAAACGATTTACATCTCCTTCCGATTAGATTTGATGATTATCTTTGCCGTTAGAAAACCATAAAAAATCGCATAATATAAACACCAGGCGGCAGTCCCGTTGAAATCGAAAACTCCGCTGTCTTTAAACTACGATATTTCAGCCTTCGTTGCTCCAATTTTGCTGCAAGAGCCATCAATTGAAAACTTTTTTGCTGCAGTTTTATTATCGTGCAATATTTTGGACCAGTGGTTTTCCTACTACACAAAATATTCTATGTAGGCCCCATTCTTGTGTATCATCGTCGATGTATATGAGCCCAAAGTCAGGCTTTCAAATCAGCGGCAATTACCAACTCTAACGTACGCTTTATGTACGATGCATCAAAACTCGCCGACTCTAATGTCCGCGATTTCTGGCGATGGGTTCTATACGCGAAATGCATCAAGAATTTAATAGATTTGGTCCTTTCCAAATCCCAACCCTGTCTTACCGCCTCGTATTTTGATTTGTTGCTGTGATTTTTGAAACGTTGTCTTACAAATTTCTCCTCTAGAATGACTTATGCTTTACCCAAAACCAGAACAAATTATGGAATCTTTAATATTAGACATCAGGGCCGGGTTGTTCGAAAGGCGATTAACGCTAACCCAGGATTAAAAGATGATCGAGGTTTTAATTTCTCTTGTTAAGAAGGGTTTTCCATAGCTAATGTTTTGTGAAGTTTGAGATTGGTCCACGTCAAAATCGGGGGAGAGATAATATAAACAGAAAGCCTCAAAGAAATGTTAAAAAATTGAAACCAAATTTCACGCTAATCCTGGATTAGCTTAATCGTGCTTTGAACAACCGGGCCCAGGGCGCTAACATCTGAAATGCTATCAGTGATGACATTAAGCTTCTGTCACTTAAACAATTTAAGAAAAAGTATAAATTAAGCATTATTACAAGCTATTAACTGAACCTTTCATATTTATAACTCTAGATTTAACTCTGCTAGTTAACCTGTCCGTATACTTCATTTTCCATCTTTTTTTTTTTTCCTTTCCATTTTTTCTTTTTTTCCACTCACTCTAAAATGTCACATGTTCTCTTTCAGACCCTAGTTAGCATCTGTACAAGCCTTATTCTACAAGAGCGCGCCGCGGCCGCTGTGTCAGTGGCCGCCAACCCGCCTTTCGCGCCAATTTTATCCCCGCCCCAGTTTTTCGCGGACACCGTGATCAAACTGGCGTCGCGACTGATGCATGTGATGAAGGAACAGTGTTCACTGAAAGAGCTGTGTGGGAACACGATTAACTTCGGTGGACCAACCAGGACAGAGAAAATGTTTGTGCGCATGATCTTACCAACATGCATCAGACTGGGGTCTGGAAGGACTGGTGAGCGAAAGTTTAGTTAGGCGGAATTCCGCAAAATAAAGTATTTTACAATTATTCCACGAGCCCGCGTTGGATATGAGATAGTAGATGCGCCGAGTTGGCTATAACGATCTCATATCCAACAAGCGCAAGTGGGATAATTGTTTTATTTAAAACGCCCAAAGAATTGCAATATTTTAGCTCTCTTTCGTTGACGCGTATCGGCTACCCTATTTGTGGTCAATGGTATATGAGCTCATATACCATTGCCTGTTAACCAATCAAAACTCAGGAATGGCAATATACCATTGCTAGTTTTTAATTGTGGAATATTTATAAAGTTCACTTCTGCGGATCAAAACATCCGTGCTAAACTTAGGACACTTTTGAAAACTTAGGATATTCTTGATATTCTTTCTGTTTGATTTGCAATGTTTCAATATGTTTGTTTATTTACAGTGTCGAGAATTAGCACAGCATTGCTAAATACATTGACAACTTAAGTGATGTATTTATTTTATTTATAAAGTGTTTGAAAGCATCAACAGGATTTTAACTCAACAAACTAGAACTACATAGTCTATATTAGAGAGCTTGCAGTTAAAAAGCGGGAACTTAATTTTGTAAATAAGGAACAAGCACATTTTGCGGGACTTTTTCGCGATTTGGCAAAAACAATACGTTAGAACGTTAAATACGTTAGAAATACGTTTACACGCGTCTTTAATTTCGCGATTTTTTGAAAATCGCGAAAATTAAGACCCGCGAAAATAAGTAACAATAACATATATGATTCCCTTTGCGATATCCTGTCGCCAGTCCAAT
>NW_027557013.1:0-7366 GCF_052425735.1 Oculina patagonica
AGAGGAGAGCAAAACCTTGAAGAATGAGTGTTCTTCTTATGCATTTATGCTTGTGCTTGTGTTTGTGCCCTTTACTTATGTTTCTATGAATAGTAGCTTTCAACTGTTTGAAGGAAGCAATGCTTTATAGCGAATACAATTATACTTCTATATTCTACAGATGTTGTCTCGTTTTTCTCAACTATCTATCCCAACTCCATCGGCCTTTAAGAGACTGTGTCATGGCTGAGTTAAGTTATTTTTAAGTTTTTCTTTTTACTCGCTATGAAACTTAATGTTTGCAAAGAAATTATTTCTATGGAATCTAAATGACAAAACCATAGCTTCATTGCAACCAAATGCGTTAAAATTTAAAATTACAAGAAAACAAGATTAAGTTTGAAATTTGGCCTAATAGCATTTCAAAAACCATATTGCAATCCGTTTCAATCTTTTTTACTTTTGGCCGTCCATACCTTAAAATGTTCCTTCACTGTTTAAAGCGGTTATTTTTATATTCTACCCAATTTGGTGACCATTTTCTTTGCCCATATTTGGCTAGAGCCCGTGGCACAGCTCCTTTAAATTCCCGCCAATCAGTAGGTAAGTGACAAGTCATTGTCAATGTCTGATTTGTTACGGAAAAAGGAAATATAGCATGTTTTTCTAAACAAAACAAAAAAAGGATTTTGTGACAATCGAGAGATTATGTTCTTTTTTTCACAATTTGTCAAGAAACGAAGGGAGAAAGGCGTAATTACCAAATAAGCAACATATCGTGGTTTTTATTATTAGTTTCCAGTATTTCTCAACCAACGGAAAAGGTACTTGTCTCAAAAATCAGTCTTGCCATTGATAATTATTCCTGTCAATTAAGACAGCTTTCAACGACATTAATAAATGATGAAGTAGTTTCGAGCCTATTGTGTTATGTACAACATTGAGCTAAGCCTTTCAGTTTTGGCCATTTCGAGTCTAATCTAAAACGTACGGAAATTATTCCAACCACGTGAAGGTGGGTCTAACTAAAAGCACTCTATCTTCTTTCAGTTCACTAGTGAATATAAAAAAAGTTCAAAGAAAATGCCAAGTGGAAATAGAACTAGCGGCAGCTTAATGTGATTTTTATCTGCTCGATAACGGTGGTACTCAAATGCAATTTGTTCCAAATGGATCGCTTTATGAATGCACAAAAAGCGTTTTAGTTGATAGAAAGTGCATTTCGAATACGGCTTCTACTCGGATTCTTTTATATATTTTTAACTGGGTAAAAATGACTTTTTTTTATAAAATGTTTTTTCCACATCATTTTAAAATTTTGGCTCATAAATAGATTTATTAAAAATTATTACCTGCATTTTATTTTAAATTCATCGGTAACATAGAACAAACTGAATGTATGTCTGTAACTAAAATTGATTTGCAGTCTGGATTCACAGTTGACCAAGTCATAAAACATAATAATATTTTTTTACCAAAAAAGTAAAATGCATGAATTAACTGATAAGATCAGCAAGGCGTCTCATCCAAAGAGAAATAATAACTCTCTGATAGCTTTAATTACTTCAGACGAACATGTACGGTGACAATTTCAGTAATCACGCAAAAATCAGGGATAAGAGGTCTTAATTTCAAAAAACGCACTTCAACTAAAGAAGCTGTATTTCCACGAGGATTTTTTATAATTACAAATGGGGTGACATTTGTCCTTGCTATTTTTGACATTCATGCTTGATGTTAAGTACATAGTGCATCTTTAAATTGGAAGGCTCTTAGCAGGTGCCAGAACCGAAAAAAAAACAATTGAACGTTATTCGTAAAAATAATTCATAAGCCATTTTATAAAAAATCCTTACTGATTTACTTTACCCTTTACTTGTGGAATATAGATTTACAAATTCTTTTTGCAAGTCCCAATACCTTGCTTAAAACATTGCGTCAAAGGCGGTTAAAATGCCACAAACGCATGAAAACGGAAGAGCACGGTTCCAAAATTCCGGGTCTTTCTACATGTTTCTAGGTTGGTTAGCTACACGTAACAAAAAGCCAAAATTATAACTTAGCCGATTCTCACAGGGACCAGTGGTCACTGGTATGAATATATTGTAAATCCAAATTGAAACGATCTTTATCTTTACTTGAGTGAAAGTAATTCCCATTTGCTTTGGTTCCTTATTAGGACTATTAGTAATTGCATGACTTAAAAAATTTGCGTCACCTTCTCAACCAATCAAAAGTAAAACCAAAACCAATCGTGACTTGCTCACTTATGTTTTTCCTCGAACCGCTCCAGCTTCAAATCTTCCTATTTCGCTCCTCCTTGCGCTATGTTTTCAGAAAACATGAATCAATCAAATTCGACCTTTACGACAACACAACTTCCTGAGATCTTAACAAAAACTGCTGACCACATACATCACTATGAGGAAATTCATTCCGATGACGCCACATGGATTCTGACGTCAGCATTTATCATTTTCACCATGCAGTCTGGTTTTGATCTGCTGGAAGCAGGGATGGTATCTAAAGAAAAATGAAACCAACATCATGGTCAAAAACGCTGTCGATGTAATCTACGGCGGGTTTGCCTATTGGTTGTTCGGATTCGGTTTTAGCTTTGGTCGTGATGAAGGAACGACGGCATTTAATGGCTTCGGTAAATTTCTCACCGACGCGGACGATGACGAGATGGGTCACGTGTTCGCTAAGTATTTCTTTCATCTGTCGTTTGCCACGACTGCGACGACAATCGTGTCAGGCGCGATGGCGGAGCGTGTCGAGCTCAAGGCGTATATTTTGTTTTCGTTTATCAACACGTTGACTTACTGCTTCCCCGCGCATTGGGTATGGGAGCCAAAAGGCTGGCTTTACGAACTGGACGCCGTCGACGTGGCAGGCTGTGGACCCGTGCATTTGGTTGGCGGCACCAGTGACTGGGCAGCCACGCTTTATCTGAAGCCGCGCTTGGGAAAGTTTGACGAGAATAATCGCCCCAGGCCTAACTTGATGACTTCGCCAACTAATGTCATGCTTGGCACGTTTATGCTGTGGTGGGGGTGGCTTGGGTTCAATTGTGGAAGCACGTTTGGAATCACGGGAGGAAAGTGGAAATTGGCTTCCAGGTCAGTTAAGGCATTGCCAGTTATTGACCATGATTCAATGAGCTTTGTACTTTATTCATTGAGTTATTCGTGTTGTCAAGCATCGTTCAACAGAGTCGAACCATCACTATTTTTGGCGAGTCTCTATACACTCAGTGAGGTGCAGTGGCCTAAAGAATAGTGTGCTTGAGTGACTCGGGATCGAACGGTGTTGGCTAGAGCCCTGGCTAGGGTCATAGACAGATAGTTACAATTTAAAACGTTAAACGTAGAACCTTGCGGATAAAATCCTTAGTTCCAGCTAAGCTGTGTATGTTCCAGGAAATTGCGTTTCAGTGTTTCGCGGCGTAAAAACTAAAACAATCATTGTGTTGTGTCCTTCGTTAAGATACTCTACTCCAATAGTCCCTCTCTTCACCTAGATACTGATGTATGGGCACCGGCGTATTAAATGCTGCGATGGACTAGTATTGCATGCGGTGGAGTGGGGTAAAAATATTCCTAGTCTCTTAGTGCTAAAAAAAAAACGGGATAGCCTCCGGCCTGATGCGTTACTACGAAACAAACGCAGGCTTAAGCTTCGAGGTTCTTGAAATAACATTTAAAATTGGCCCATAATTAAACAACTTTACCAATTTTTTTTTAAAAAATGATATAAAGCAGCAAGTAATGGTATTATATCAATCACCCATTGATTGCCGTTTTCAATTCCTATTCAGAGCCGCAGTGGTAACTCTTAATGGCGCGATAGGAGGAGGAATCTTCTCCACTGCATTCAGGTGAGTGGAGTAACTTTCCTCTGAAGAAGGAAATTCGAGGAAGTAGTTTCATGGGAGGCAAGCGTGGCCGAGTGGTTAAGGGCGCTGGTGTTGTAATCCGGAGGTCCCCTGTTCAAGACCTGCCCCTGCCACTAGCTGGAGTTGTTTCTCGGTTGTCCCGAGTTCAAATCCTCGACCACGCTTTGTATATAGCCAACTGGCCTGCCAGTTGGGATTTTTGACCATGTTATGTTCATTTAAAATATTTGTTTTCTCTGTTTCAGTGGCATGCCTGTAAACTAGCTATCTTGAAGCTAAGTGCATGGCCACTATAAACAACATTTACATTATTTTAATTTACAGTTACATTAAAGAAATTCTTTCTTTAGAATTTCGAGTACTTCACCGATTAAATTCAGATCTCCAAGGAGATCCGAATTGAGAAATATCTCAATTTATCGTACACATTTAGTTTGATATAAATTGACAGGTCTAACAGATTTTAGTCTCAGTTAGGGCACTGAGGACAGAACACCGATATTTTTAACCGCTAAGGCCTCGTTAAGGGTAGCACGTGAAGAACTTATATACTGTGTTGGCGGTCTAAACCAATTACGCATAAAAATGGTATCTTAAAGGTGCCAAAAAACTTAAGCCACGGCCAGATTGTTTTTTTAGGAGTTTATTTGAGATTTTTGTACAAGCTCCCTGCCCCTTTGACATGAAGGTTCTCCGGGGCTTTACTCCGCAGCAATATTAAATGTGTACTTTTATTTTTATCTCTGTAGTTACCTGAGGCATAAGAACAAGCTTTTTGATTAACGTCTTTGTGACTGGAATTATTTCCGGACTTGTCAGCATAACTGGTAAGGGCCAAAAAATGGTCTCGTACTTGTAGAAATACAGTCGAAGCTCTCGTAAGCGGACACCCTCGGAACGTGAAAAAAGTGTCCGTAACTGGAGCTGGCCGCTTAGGAGAATGGTTCTCATAAGCGGCCACTAAAAGTGTAGGGGATAGATGGCCGCTTCGGGAGCTTGCCCAGCTAACAATAACCAGGCGGACCCGGGCGGACGTGGATGACGCCAAAACAAACACTAAAATATGGTACTGTTATTACTGTAAAATCATTGTTACGAACGGCAATGTGAAGTTGATTGATAAAAACAAGATACAGAAGTTTTTATAGGATTTTCTTTGGGGTGTCCGCTTACAGGAGCGTAAAAACAAAGAAAAAGTCTAATTCGTAATCTATGAAAGTGTCCGCGGCCGCTTACGGGAATGTCCGCTTACGAGAATGTAAAAATATAAATTTTGTATGGGAGTAAAAACGGGGTTTCAGATAAGGCGGCCGTAAATAGAACTGTCCGCTTACGAGAGTGTCCGTTAAGAGAGCTTCGACTGTATAAAAATACGTCTTGATCCAGGAAATAATTATTAAAGGATTCGGCTATGCATAACTAGCGGCTACTGTAGTGTGTTTAGATTTTAAAAAGAAAAGAGGCCACGAGCCAAGCGGCCCACACTGCCGGAGCTTATCCCAGTTTCCGTAGCATTAAGCGGCTAGGAATATTTTTACTTTACCCCCCCCCCTGAATGAGATGCTAGTCAATTGTAAGGTTCCCCCCAGCGTTATGTCGCCGGTACCCATTTATACACCTTGGTGAAGAGAGGCACTATGAGAGTAAAGTGTCTTGCCCAAGAACACAACACAGTGACTCCGGCCGGGGCTCGAACTCGGACCACTCGATCCGGAGTACAGCGCGCTAACCAATAGGCCACAACTCCTCTCGTATGTCTAGATTTAGCCCTTCGTTATTTCGAGGTTTCACTGTACTATTTCAAAAAGAGTAGAAACGTTTTCAATCAATTTTTCTTTTTCTCCCATTAAAGCGATTTGTCCTGTTGTGTCTCCATGGGAAAGTCTGCTGATCGGTTTTATTGGCGGCGCCATTAGCTGCTTTGGAGAAATCCTTCTCGAACGCATGTGCATTGATGATCCCGTGCACTGTATAACCACTCATGGCATCACTGGCTTGTGGGGAGTGGTGGTGGTGGGATTCTTTGTCGAGAGGAACCCTTTGATGTCCAAAAACTATGGCGTTTTCAAGGGAGGTAGTTGGAAAGTCCTTGGTGTTCAAGTTCTTACCGCTGTCAGCATCGTACTGTGGACGCCGGTGACAACATTAGTTGAGCTTTACGTCATTGATAAGTCAGTTAGTCTGCGCATGTCACGCGAGAAGGAGCTCGATGGCGCTGACAAGTGGGAACATGGGATTGTTTTGAATACAGACCATAATATGTTGAGTGCGACGTGTGAATGGACGGTTAATACTTCTGGTGAAACATCTTCAAATGGCATTCAGGGTCAAAAATTGATTATGGAAAACATCTAGGATAGGATGGGCATGGACATTTTTGAGCATTAGCAGAACATATACCGTAAAATTCCGGTTATAAGCCCCCCGCTTCTTATAGGCTGCCACATCCGGTTATAAGCCGCCCCCCCCCGGATATAAGCCCCCCTTTGCTGGATGACAGCGCTTAACGGGGCGAAATGCTGCTTTATCACAACGCGTTTTATTCCGCTTATAAGCCCCCCTGGATATAAGCCCCTCCGTTTATAAGCCCACTCAAACCCCTTTTGGGGTTGTATAAGCCCAGGGCTTACAATCGGAATTTTACGATATTATGTACTTCTGTTAGTTGAGTTTAAAATTCTTCCAAGCAATATCTAAAGCTAACATATGTGTAGCAACTAGGTAGAATATACGTTTAGTGGCCACTAACTGTGTTCGTACTCTGACTGCAAATCTGTACATCTGATTGGTTGATAGATCACTGAGTATCGAGTTGCCCTTGAAAAGGAAACATTATTCTGGCTAGTAAATAATAAAGATGGTAAATTTTCAGCTCGGTAATAAATAATGAAGATAAAGTGTTTAACATGACTCGAGCATGGGACAAAGAAAAATTCTGAGTCCCCGACGGAAATCGAACCCGTAGCCTCCCAGAATACCGGTTGGGCGCTCTAACCAACTAAAATGGCCCAGCTCACAACGAGCAACGGGCAGCTCCCATGCTCGAGTCATGTTGAACACTTCATCTTCATTATTCTGACTGCTGCATTTTATAGCGTCTTCTAAAAAACATTGAACTCTTGCTAGTAGTCTATTTGTGAGTTATAAAATGTTAAAAAAAAAACAATAGAAATTTGCTTCGAAAACGTTTGTAAATGAGATGTGACTGATCTTTTAATATATAACAGCTTTATGCCTTGGTGAAATTGCAACAACTTGAGTAAACATTGATAATGTCCTTGCGACTCCATGTGTCTATTTCCCACTTGAAAATTTTAAAATAGTTTTATTGCGGGCGACCGCTGGAGCCCGCAATCACAATCTCAACGTTGTTTTTACGCATGCGCGTCATGTATATAGCCAGATCCTTTCCCGATTTTGCGATCTTCCACTACTAAGAATAAATGGAATGACAAGAATTCTTTAAAGATGGCCGCCGCGTTGGCCAGT
>NW_027557014.1:0-7343 GCF_052425735.1 Oculina patagonica
ACATAAGTATAAAATCCGCGTGTTTACTAATTGCCAACGAGACAGCCGAGCCAAGAGGCGAGGCTGTCGAGGCGGCAGAATCATAGAGCCGTGTGCGTATGAGTGTATAGGCAGAGAAAATCTTAAGTTCTGCGTAAGGGACTTTTTTTTGACCATATTTGGGTGTAAGTAAACCCCATATTTGGGTTGTATTGTTCTTCCCAACTGGTTCCCAGTCTCTCACTCCTTGCTAGAGAGCAAATGACCAAAATAGCGTCCACGCGGCTCGCTGTTAAAATTTTCAATGTGGTCATTCATCCCTTTACCGATAAATACACCTTTAAGGAATTATAAATCGAAAGAGAACACCCTACAGAATATTAGACCGCCGAAAAAAATGAACATCAAGGTCTTCAAAGCGATGAAATAATCTTTCGACTTTGGAGTCCTTTGATTTACGATCGAAGAGAGACATGAAAATCAAAAGCGGACTGTTGACTTCAAATGGAGTTTTCTTGACTTATGATAATGCTGAAGTCGGGTAAATGCTTCCTTTTAGTGTTGATTGTGTTTATAGTAATTGTTTGACCGATGATTTATTCCAAATCAAATACCGTTTATATTTTATTTGGCACGCATTTTCGCCTCGCGTAGGAATAACATCAATACAAAGCGACGCTCACTAAAATTACTGCATGTCATACACACAAGAAAGTCAAAAGTTTTTTGCTTCTAACGGCAAATGTAATGTTAACTTGAAAATTGTGTTTATAGTAATTGTTTGACCGATGATTTATTCCAAATCAAATACCGTTTATATTTTATTTGGCACGCATTTTCGCTCCGCGTAGGAATAACATCAATACAAAGCGACGCTCACTAAAACTACTGCATGTCATACACACAAGAAAGTCAAACGTTTTTTGCGGCTAACGGCAAATGTAATGTTAACTTGAATAAAAATTTTGTCTCCAAATAATCCTGACCGTTCAAGTTTTGTTTTTTGTTCAAATTTTTCAAGTTTTGCGTAACTGAACATGACACTTTGCATGCGAGACTGAAATCTGACCCGTGCATTACTGGGTCTGATTACTGAAAATTATTTTTAAAAAAGCACCTTAGCAGTTTTGATTTTGGGATTTGATTTATAAGAAGTTCTTGAAATGAAACGGAAATATTTTAACCATCGCGTGTTGTATTTAACAGACAGTGATTAAACCTCATTTAATAGTTAATTATTGCCTACATTTTGTGACATTTTAACGTTGAAAAGAATTTAAAGATTTGTCAAGAGTTATCAATCTGTCAAACCCGTAGCCTGCGTAGCAGACATCTGTGTACGTTTTTTAATGTGTTTAAAAGAGTGCGCGATCGCGAGAATACGCGCGCTGGAAACTACGGCGCCCGCTACGCAGGCTATCAAGCCTGTGTCATTTATGAACACCAGAGAAATAGCACTTTTTTCGCATATTACCTAAAATACAATTTACCATATTTTGGTCATTTTAAATATAGTTATATCAAAAACCATTCAATATCTGTTCTTATGAACAAACATGAGTATTTCGCTCGTTGGCACTTACCGATAGGTACAACTAGTTAGAGTAATTATTAAAATGTATGTCAAGCGTAAGAAGTGATCAAATGTGCGTTACCAATAGCCCAATTTCGATATATTAAAATTCAGCCTAAAACAATAGACCTTAGGACGAGGCTCCGGGGACTAAACTATAGAGTTTGTGGGGTTTATTCTCCGGAGCCTCGTTGTGATGTCTATTGTTTTAGCCTGAATTTTAAAATATCGAAATTGGACTATTTATCTTTCTCATTGTAAACATACTATTCCTCAGGTGATCTTTCTTGTTTCGATGACCGCGCAAAGCTTGGGGCCGCGAATAGCTTGGCCAGGTCCGGCGAGTAATATTTTGTGACGTCACTGCTCACGATAAAGTCCTGTAACTATTTAATTGACTTGATTAAAATTAAGTGTTATCAGAAGTTCATAAAAATACAAAAGGTAAAATCAAAATAATTCGCACACAGTTGAATATTTCACATTTGTTATCAGCAGTTTTACATACATGTACTAATGGAGACAGTTTTCCCTGTTCGTTAGAAGAAAAAAAGTTCTGATCTAGCAAGAATCTCAGAGCATCATGGATATAAGCGGTTGTTTTATTTTCACTACCTATTCGTATTTATTTTATTTATTTTTTTTATCACATTTCTTTATACATACGGTTAAAAACATCAGGAAGATACTACTAAATTACAGTTATACTATTAATCAATACTAATCAATAAAAATGAAGAAGTAAATCCATTAAACTAATCCTGTTTTCCATGAATGCCGTATCTAACTTTACTTTTAAATTGATAAAAGGATTGATAAAAGGAGTTAAAAGAGTAGGCTGTTCCAGAGAGTTGCACCACTGTAACTAAAGCTATTTTTCATATAGTTAGTTCGTGGATGAGGCACAACCAGTTTGTTTTCGGAATCCCTTAGAGAATTCATTTCATTTTTAAAACATGAAATCATTCAAGTGTTGAAGGCAAGCTTTTTCTGCACCGGCAGTTTCGTACTATTCACAGGGCTGTTGTTCATACTGACCTTTACGTCATTAAACGCGTAATGATTTCTTGTTGCTATGGTAATCGAAGGCAAGGTTAATCATATAGAAACCGCTGTAAACAGTTTACACAGATAAGTAAGATAGAAAATTCATGTACTGGATATATCAAGTATTTATATTGCCACAATAACAAAGGTCATCTAAACAAAGTTTAAGATTATGTTTACATTTTAAAGCGTCCAAAATTTCCTATTATCGGAACGTTCATTCCATTGTACATTAAACATCACTGAGGTCCGCTCAAGACGCCCTTGCTTTCACAGAACAACTCATTGGATTGTTTTGGTTGTCTGACAAAGATGCCACTGTTTTGTGACGCTTTTTTCTTTTAACTTGCCTGCTTCAAAGACTAAGTCTCTTCGTCAAGTTATGCCCATATGCCTCATCTTTAGAAACTAAAACAACGTTCTTTACGAGTAGTTTCCTGTCCCACAAACTTGGCAGAACTTCCAGGAGCCTGAGCTTGTAACGGCAAAGTCATTGTGCGCTGCCGTCCAGTGAAGTTCATACGCGAATCTTTCAAATTGCTTGTTGACTTATCTCTGCTGTTAAGAGCTTGAATATTTTGGCGAATAACTCTTAAAGACTTTTGCATCTCCTTTTCGAAGTCCATCTCTGGTTTTCAAATCCCGGCCTGTCTTTTTGCAAGAGATTTTTAGTCGTGTGGATATTTTAATTCGGCACAAAGTTGCGTGTGTGGTCAATAACATTTCACGCTACATTATTTTGAAATGAATTTTTAATTAAAAATTATATTTTGTAGAAAGCAAAAAAACAGCATAGCTAGGATTCTTATAATTAATATGATTGATTAAGTTTTGTTTAGAAGAGGTCAGTCGACCAATCATGAATGGTGCCATTTGCGGTGTGTCGGTTTTCATCGATATCATGTTCGGCTCGGCGATTAATTGTAGTAGGTAATTCTTTCTCTTAAGCTGCTTTCTATCATTTTGAGGATGAAAAAATTAAGAGAGAAATACATCTTGGCCATAGTGCTATTTGCGGTGTGTCAGTCTTTATAAATCATATGTTCGGTCGGCGATTAATTGTATGTAATTATCTTTTAAGATAACTAATATTTTAAGCTGCTTTGGGTATTAGTTCGAGGCTGAACGAATTAAAAGAGAAATATTCATCTTGGCCATAGCTAATGTTAGTTAAGTTGCAAAGAAAACCTTTAAAAAATCGAATCCCTGATACCTGTGACCTTCGCGAGTCCGGAGTGAGCCATGTGCAGATACGTACGTCATTTCAGTCAATTAACTCATGACAGAAACTCATAATGGACATAATGGGTTTCTGCTCATGATCAATAGCGGCTTTCATTTGAATGCGCACTCACGGAGGTTTACCACATATTTACAATTTATAGCCTCTTTGTAATCTTGGTTAAATTCTGTCGATAGAATTGCAGGCAGAATAAGCCATTTTTGGCCTCTGGCATTATGCCGGCAATAAAAGAAATTTTGAGCAGAATAAGCAAAAAATGGTAATAAAAACAGTTAAAAGAGATGATTATTATAACGACATGGCAAAGATGGATACGAATCGAATTTAAGAAAGCAAATCCAGTTTAAACTGAAGTTCACCAATGATAGAGACCCGGGGGGGGGGGGGTACTCCCTATAATGGCCTATACGGGGAGGTTCCGCCCGAAAGGGGTACCTTTTACAGGCTCCAGGTATATAAAAGGGTAGGAATTTCACAAGTTTAGGTATATGGAAAGGGTAGGGAAATCTGCCATGATGTTATTTTAAAAGGCCTTTATATCATATATTTCGAGCAGACGCAACTTTTGGCTGTATCGTTTTAATTTATTAAGCGCTACATAAAAATAACAAGAAAACTTCCCGTTTTAGGTAAATGTGATGTCGTGTAAGTATATGAAAGTGGTGCCTTTTTGCAATGAAAGGTATACAAAAGGGGTACCTTTTCTATCAAAATGGTATATAAAAGGGTAAGGGGTTGGATCTTCGGGCGGAGCCTCCCCGTACAAAACTTTTGGAGTACCCCCCCGGGGGATAGAGACTCCGACCACAGCCTATATAAACTACAATTAGCGGTATACGGCGTCCAGTAAAGAGACAGAGAGAGAAAAAAAATTAAATCCCTGTCACTAAATTTTCTGACTTTTATTTTACCGAGCAGAATATGAGCAGAACAGCTGTTTGCGAGCAGAATTTTAAGCAAAGTAGATAGTAGAGCACTGCCGGAAGGCAAAACCAGGCCAATTATCAAGCAGAAGTTATCCAAGCCCACCGCCCAGTAGGCACAATAAAAGTAGTAGTGATGTAGTGAAGCTTGTTAAAAAGGAGCTCCACCCAAATGTCGGCACTTGAGACCGATCCTAGTGAGAAGGCTCGGCAAGTTGGTTTATTATATTATCAGCTTAAAAAATGATATGAGCTGCTGAAATTAAACAATCGGTTTCGTGCTATATAATAATTAGCTACATTGAATAACAACTTATCAATATTCCTATCTAATTAATTTGCCTAAATTGATTGCAAGGCTGGTACAACGGCAGGAGGGCAAGATTTATTGGCCAATATTTCAACTAGCAGAGCTAGTCTTCTTCAGGGCCAGTACTATAATATAAGGAAAATAACGGCTCTAAAATTTGAATTTGGATAATACAGTGTGGGTTAATGTTTAACTAATACAGGCTATATAAAGATATACGGTGACAAGATATTATTGTTTATACATATTATCGTGCAGGCTCCGACGCGGAAAACAGTCACGCTATCCATGGTAGGGAAATAATCTGAACGATCAGTTATATGACCTATATCGGAAGAACAAAATTTGCTCATTCTATTCTTGCTGGCTTTGTCGAACTGTTCTTTTTTTTAAAATAAAAGAAAGGGTCAAGTACTCTTCCACTGAGCACATTGTCGTCTAGCGCAAATGATGACACTGCAAAAGAGCCTATCAAGACGATGTCAGATCTGCCAGGTCCTGTCAGCCTTCCAGTTATAGGGTCAATTTGGACGCTCTTCGTTAAGTCGCAAGGCGAGCCGCTTGAAAACGAATGTTATCTGCGCAAGCAAAAGACGTCAAAAATATGACAGAATATGCCGAGTTCAGGTGCCTGGTGTTACGATGGTTTTTATAGCAGATCCCGCAGATGTAGCGAAAGTACAACAAGCTGAGCCAAAATATCCTCAACGACTTCATTTCCCTATTCTCGAATTACCGCGAGAAACGACGAAAGATTCTTGGCGTTTCCCAGACTGGTACAACATCGAAGTGTGCTACGTAAACGGATGCGGGGCTTCCACCCAACTATTATGCAGCTCTTTAATTAGCTACGTGCTTGTTAGGCGTATCGGTTGTACCGAACCAATCACGTTCTATGATGTAGCGCACGTGACTTCGTTGTCCGGCAGTTTGCAAAATGGCGTAACGTTAGTCAGTCTCTGAAACTTTCATTAAGTCATCGATTATCCAACATCGCGAGGTAACAGGTAATCGACGTTAAGACGATTATTGAGTACACCAAAAAGGGGTATACTCAATAAGTATATACTTAAACAGTGGATAGCGTTTTTGGCGCGCGCTGATTGGTTACTCAAACTCCGATCCGCGAATATCCTTGTTAACTATTCACCTCCGAGTATTGTTACGCGCGCGAGAAAAATTGTACTCTTTGACAGAAGTAAACTAGTCAAAAATTATCCTTTTTGGCTATATTATCTCACTTTTGTTTTAGTATATACTAAAACAACAATTCACCTCGGTGTCGGTGTCTAGTGGTGGATATTTACCGGGCCGAAAAATGACATCACACAAATTCACTGGTGCCGTGACTGCCGTCTCTCGAGCTGGTCGGTATTGATTTTTATAAATTTCGACATGCTGAACAAACGAACAATAAAACGATAGATTTTCTACACAATTATGACTATTGTAAAACAAAATATTGCTCTGGCTACAAAAAAGCGCGATTGTAATTTCTTCAATTCAAGATGTGAGTGGAGAGGCATCTACTGTAGCCGATGATCATGCATGTGCATCATTTCGCTGTTAGCGTTGTCCAGTGACGTCACAATCACTTCCCTGTTCAGTTAGCTAGTGACGTCACTAAGCAGCATAGACAACATTTGTTTCGGGGAATGCAACTTGAGACCCATCAAGGGACACGGCTGAAATTCAGGCTTGCAACTCGAAAGGCGAATCAACAAGAGTTAACTGTTCATTGATTCAAGGTTTTAAACACAGTATGGTTTCCCAGGAGACCCTCGTACGGTCTTCCTCTGGTCGCCTGTCATCATTATTTGTTTTTGTTGTGACTGCTGTTTGCCTGATGATATTCAACATCATGTTCATGGCATTTGTGTGTGTGCGAATCGACCGTCGCGTGACTAGACTTGATAGGGAACTGAATGAACTGCGATCTTCCTCTCTGGCGGGTAACGAAGTAAAATCGACAGATATGTGCAAGCAGAAACAAGCCTCAACTAGTGTTGGTAAGATTCGTGAGAGAAACAAGCGCGCCATTCCAATCATCTCGCTGCAAGAACTTAGCCGCAAAGTGGAATCGTTGGAACAGAGGTAAAGTAACATTGTTTATTTTGTTTATTGTTTCTGCGTACGTGGATCTGCGTGTTTGTTTTGAAGCAGTTGCTTCGAATTCGTCTGAGAGAAACAAACAGTACACTGGACGGGTCTCCTTACTGTGCACGGGCTCGATACGGGTCTGGACTAATGGGGTGATTTAGAGAGGAC
>NW_027557015.1:0-7325 GCF_052425735.1 Oculina patagonica
CAGAAAATTAATAAGCAATATTGGCTTCGAAAATTTAAGTTTCAAGCAGCTCGGCTAGCGTTTAATTGGTCACCTAATTTAACGAAACAGAATTGTTTTTTCAGGCTATGAAGCTTCGTTTGATTGCAACGTGATCAAAATCTAAATTTCCCTTACATTTTCAATACGTCGTCGAACAGACAGGCGATGAAAATATTGAAAATCATCAACTAGTAAAAATCTTGATGAACCACAGAATTCTTAGGCATAACAATGAAGGAAAGTATGGTAGAATTAAGAAGAATTGATCTTTTGATCTAGTGACTGGAAGGCTTGTTAAGTCTTTCCTGGCGACGTATACTTCCTCCTGATAAACGCCAAGAGTGTTCGTTTTGGGTCAAAACTCTTGATCTCACAAAAAAACTGAGAACAAACAAATTTTATCTCCCACCTTATGCGAATAAACCGCTTGAGCAACGCTTAATAAGCATGTAGGACAATGGCCACAGTGCCACTTTTTATAAGTTCCTTTTTATCTGTGAAGACCTTTCACCCCGCAAGTAAATAGATGTGATGGACGTTTTGAGTGGAGGGATAATTTTAGTTAGCAGCAATTAAATCTGCGTGTAACGCTAATTGATGGAGATTGTTTTACAGCGATGCGAGGTTAGGGTCAATGTACATGTTGAATAAAGTTCGTCTTTGAAATTAAAATAAAAGCAATAGAAAAAAAAATCGTAACTCGCTGTGAAGACGGGACGAACATAAAGGAAATTCACACAGATGTTGTGCATTAAACTGTTTTCATTTCAGTCTTTTTTTGTATATTTTTATGTTTACGGAAATTTTGCATAACTCACAACCTTTGATAAATTCGAGTCTTCTTTGTATATTGTGTTCCTGGAAGTTGTAACAGCCATTGGGTCGACTCCGACTGAACGAACTTAATTTTATTTCACGTTAGAAAACTGCTTTGGATATGTAATTTCTCTAAGCTTTTCTGTCGAAGGAAATTTAGAAATTTAGATAAACGGAAAATCAGAAAAAAACGGAAAATAAAGTTTGAGGAGCTCTGTTCATTAGTGTGTCAAAATCATATTAATAACAGAAATCATTAACACAAATCGATCTGAGATGCTGCTATGGGAGACCTTTTTACCTCATGGTAATGAGGTATTAAAAATGACGATTTATTTCACTCATGGACTCACTCACTCACTCCATTCCGATATAAAACCGCAATTAATTAATGCATTAAACGGTAAACGTGCTGACAAAAAGGTCCGGTTTTCCCCTGCCTCCCCGCCCTTGTGTTCTGTTGATATATCTGGGGGGTGGGATAGAGGCCAAATGTTTGTTTGAGTGCCAGAGATGAACATTCAAAATGGCATGTCGGGCCGATATTCTCAAAGGTGGTTTTTCGTTCCTTTCGCTTCATCCTCGATCTAAATACACCTTTGTAGACCTTACAAACGAAGAGGAAATGTTCCGCAAAATACTCAAGTGGAAAGAAATGGGCTTCAAAGCAAAGGTTGTTGAACCTGTTTGATCAGAAAGATCAGTTCATTTGGACAACGGAGAATCGATCAGGCGCAGGAAGAATGCAACTTTACCATCCTGGAGAAAAGTACTAAGCGTTCCTTCCTCTGTTGTATTTTTGTACAAAACAAGCAGGATATATAAATGCACTGGTTTCACCAATCGTTCGGAAGCTGTTCGGTAAATGTGACACGACAAAGCACATGCTTTTCGTATTGAAGTGCCGAGAAGTGCTGTTATTATACACGCGCACATGACAAAGGACATGTTTTTCGTATTGAAGTGCTGAGAAGTGCTGTTATACACGCAAATGACAAAGGATATTTTTTCGTGCTAAGACGTGCTGCTGTTCGTCTCTTTGCGAAGTAGATTTTTGGTCTGTTATTGATTTAAGTATGGATGTAGATACAGAAAATAAATTAAAGTAAAATGACAGGTGCGATGTCATTACAGTGTAAAAATGCCCTTTAATTTAATAAGAAAATATTAAATTACACTTTAATCACACAAAACTTGAAGAAATGTTTATTTTCAATGGAATGAAATATGAATTAATTGACACTACACTATGTCCGTAGTGTCTATCACGGACCAGTCAAGGAGTGAACTTAGAGTTTAAAAGGAAAAAAAAACTATCAAGTTTCGGCTCAACTAGAGACAACAGCGCTACCTATTTACATCTTACAGAATAAGTATGATTGGCTGTTATTCATGCTGCTAAAACACCTTCCAACAAACTAACACTAAAAAATCTTTACAAAGGCAGTCACTTCAGAAACACACAAGTCATGTTTGTGTGAGTCACGGAGTGTGCGTGACATGAATTTCCTTCACCACGTCATCTTTTGCTTTAAACAAAATGTCTGGCTGGATAAAGCAGGGGCATCCAACGGAATATTTCGTTAAAAATATCTGTTCGGAAGACGATTTGAGATCTAGAATTTTCGGAACATTCATTGTAAATTTTTTTGCTTGCCTGCCTTTCCTAGGATTTTCGAATATCTAAAAAATGGTATAATTGTTCATTTTTAACGGATTTTTACTCTAAAAAGGTCACCTAGAATTTTCGGGAGCCCTTCTCTGGCTGGAATTTTTTCGAAAAGGTAAGTTTTGATCCCTATAACTTTAGGATTTCCTAACTTTCAGCTAGGAAATCCGAACAGATAAAAAATTTTTAGGGGATAAAAATATGCCTATATCTACCGTTTGTACTAAAATACGTTGAACGGTGCTATCTTTAAGTGGTTTTGAACTATATTCTCGATGGGTGCCCATGATAAAGGCCTGCTAACGCATCTAAATATTTATTTTGTTCCGAATGTTCAATAAAATATGGTCCACTTCACGCCAATAAAATGTAGACTAAGGCCATCCCGTTGTATTTCTCCGTTTAGCGTCGACCGACGAGCTTTTCGAAATATAAATAGAGCAATCTAAGGCCCGGTTCAAACGTCGAACTTTTCATGTGCCGAACCTAATACCTATTTGGGTCGACACTAAATAATTAAGTTCGGCAGTTGATTCAAACGTCGAACCAAATTACGTCGGACCTAATTGAAAAAGTGAACAAGACTCTTCAGCGGTCAGCGGTTATTGCTTTCCAAAATGGCGGAAAAAATTGCGGGAAACACAAATGAAGAGCTTGCTTTTCTTGCAAATGCGATCAAGGAGGGCAGAAGAAGGCGACTCAATATGCAAATAGCATTGAATAACCTTACTGCCAGGAGAAGAAAATTTTTGAATTTGGCTTGCCTTCTTTTGTTGCTGATTTCGCAAAGAAACTTCGCAGAAGTACCTCGTCCAGTGCGTTCTTGTCGTCGGCTAAATAGAAATACTGGCTGGTGGCAAACTGTTTGGAACACCTATTCGGAGGCAAGGTTCAAGAAAACCTTTAGAGTATCCCGGGATACATTTAATTTCATCCTCAACCGTATTGAGGCCTTCCTTATTCAGGGGTTTCAATAAGTTTTGAAGTAGGCGGCTGACCCTTTCATAGTAGGCGGCTGTGACAAGGAGGGGCCGTAAGGCCCCTCCCCCTAGGGGGTTTGGGGGCATGCCCCCCCAGAAAATTTTTAAATCTAGAGGCCCGGAAATGCCATTTCCTGCATTCTGGCATCCATTTCAGTACTAATTATTGATTAAGTAACAGCAGCATTAGTGACAACTATTTTGAGTTTTTCAGGTGAAGTTTAATTTCAATAAAAGGATTACGTCACCCATAGAATACTGAATCTTGGGAATTTTTCATTATATACCGTAAAAACTCGTGTATAAGCCGCACTCGTAGATAAGCCGCACCTCTAAATTTCAAGCATGATTTTGAGAAAAAAAAAATAAAACCTGGCGGAAAATGCCCAGTTGATTGTGAAAAAATGCTGGATTATGAAGAAATTTCAACAATCAATATAAAGCTAAAGTTGATTCCTTTCCGATTGATGTGCAGGATGTACTATAAACACATAAACGGGAAACACTTCAGTCTTACCCAGAATTTTAGAACTTTATAGAATAAATATCATTTCTGCCAACTTTAACATTTTTTGATCTTTTTCTGCCATTCGTTGACAGGTATTTCTTCGTTCATCACTGTTTTTACATCAAATTTTTCACCTGATTTTGCGCTGTGTTCGTGAAAGCGTTCGTAGCTTAGTAACCAGGCACTAGTATCCAGGCCCATCGCCAAAAGACACATGAAACGCCTGGGGGTTTAAAATTATTCACGGACGAAAAGCGTGGTTTTCGTCGCTGTTTTGAGAGGAAAAACTTTTTCAAGATGATCAGTCTCCTTGTTATTTTTGTTTGTGAGGATAGTAAAGAGCTACTTTGTCGCTTATATGGAGCAATTTTTCAGTTTTATGCGCAAAAATGCGCAGAAGATGCGGAGGATGCAGTGTGAGCGATTTATGCAGATTTATGTGGACCCGCACGGCAAAAAAAAATGGACACAGCAAAGAAAGCGTTTTCTTTTTATTCCATATTTCATATTTAACAGGTGAGAAATTGTGTGACTCGAGAAACTCAAGGAACTCGAATGAAATTTAATGTTAGTTTATGTTAGAAGGTCTTAGAAAGTAGGCGGAGATGATTTGGAAAGTAGGCGGCGAAATTCGCCGGTTGCCGGCTTCTATTGAAACCCCTGCTTATTCGGCAAACTGTTACGGAAGAACCGATACCGCCAGCATTGAGGCTTGCCATTTGTCTGTATAGACTAGGCAGAGGAGACTATCTGTATACCATTGCTGAAATGTCTGGACTTGGCGTCTCCACCATTTCCTCAATCTGCCAGGAAGTGTGTCAAGTCCTTGTGGATCACTTATGGAAGGAGACTGTGACATGTCACATGCCTCAAACTGAGGAAGAGTTCAAAAAAAAATTCTTGACATGGAAGAATTTTGGCAATTTCCTTGCTGTTGGGCAGCAATCGATGGCTGTCACATCCCTATGAAATGCCCGCCTGGAGGACTTCAGGCATGCAAGGAGTACCACAATTTCAAAAACTTTTACTCAATTGTACTGATGGGAATGGTGGATTCTCATTACAGATTTGTGTGGGGCAGCTGTGGTTTCCCAGGAAATTCTCATGATGCAGTTATTTTCAGATCAACCGACCTTTGGACCCGTATTCAAGAAGGCCTCATTCCAGAAATTGGAAAAACTGTAGGGGATGTTACTGTCCCACCACTTATAGTGGGGGACTCGGCATTTCCTCTACGAACATGGTTAATGAAACCATACACCAATGCAGTTCTTACACCCCAGCAACGTAATTTTAATTACCGATTAAGCAGAGCCCGTATGGTTACAGAGGGTGCTTATGGTCAACTCAAGGGTAGGTGGAGGGTGCTACTCCAAAAGAGTGAAAGCAACCAAGATACTGTACGCATTTCTACATTGGCATGTATGGTTCTTCATAACTTATGTATTGCACGAGGAGATGCAATTTCCAAAAAGCTCGACTTGAGTTTAGATGCAAATGGGCAAAAGAGAAATAGAGAGGAAATAAGAAAGCTGTTGCAGATGAGAAATTGTTCAAGCATTAGGGATTCTTCACTGGAGGCAAATAAAGTCAGAAATGTACTTTGTGAGAAACTGTGGCTTGAGAAAGAAACTGGCAAAGTCTGTTAATTCAAATTGCATGTATTATTTTTACCAAATTATTCTGACATGATTGTATCCAGATGTACAAGACTGAATATGAGTTGTGCACCTGACAACTTTCAATCTAACCAAGAAAAATGTTTACAAATAGAGTAATATCATGTGACCCTTTAAGTCCCAAGAGTGATCAAGATGAAATTTCTCTTCACAGCATCAATGCATACTCATAAGAAAGGTTGCGAGAATTAAGTAAGTGATCACTAAATGGGCATTGACTTTTAAAAAATGTGTAACAAAATTTTTTCATTCTCCCAGTAAGTACTATAGGAACCATAAAGAATCCAGTAAGGAGAATTCAAATATTGACTCTGGGACTTAAAAAGGTTACAGCAATTGCTTTTAATCAATATATCTTCTGGAACAAAAATCAAGGTGCAAATGTACTGCAAATGTTTTTGTGAAAAATAAGTCAATGTCTATTTTTACTTCTAATAACATCATATTTTGCTGGTATTTTTGTATTGTTAACCACATGCTTCTCTCCTGATTGTAATGTGTATTATGTAATTTGGTAATAGCAAATATATTAAAAATATAATATGTAATGATCATTCCCTGACATTTTAAACTAGAACAAAAATAATAGAGCTTTGGTGTATTAATAAACAATTTGATAGAGAAATACATACACTTTACCTGATCATATGTCTATCACATCATTATAAATTCACTCTAAGAATATTTCTATACTTGCAATAATATTTTGATTTGTATTTAGTTTTTTGTCAAATGTAAAATATACCGGTATATGGTAATTCAGATATAGTTAAATCATTTAAGGGGAAAGTTATTCACAATAAATAAATAGGGATGAACAAAGCCTTGATGCTTTGGATTTACAATAAAAAAATTATATGATAATAGTTATTTCTCTCATTCAGATATATTATATAGGTATATTTTAATAGATATATTTGATTAGTATATACCACACAAGTGATTCCCCTGGCGCGTTGACATATATCCCGTGCCTTGACACATTGTTGCTGCGCTTGCAATTTACGTTTCGATTCCCAAAATAAACTCAAAAAAAAAAAATATTCAACATGTTCTGGGTAAATTGTACAACTTGTACTCGCTCCGAGCCAAACACGTGACTTACACAAAAATAAATACTTCACACATACAGACCACAGAGTATTCGTAAATATTTACACGTCCAAGCGGCCTTTGATTACCTTTTCGCAATGTGATTAATCAGTCCTAAGGATCAAAGGTTACACTAAAATATTTTGTGGTGAAAAAATAGAAATCGCGCTACGAAACCTGAGAGCACGGACCATCAATGCCGCAACTTCCATGGAAAAATTAAACATTCAAAGGCAAACAAAGTGACATGTTTGAACGCTTATTTGAAAAAAACCTATCAATGACCCATTGACGCAAGAAAACATTCAAAGGCAAATTAAGTGAGATTGTGACATTATTGATGGCAGCTATAAGCTACATGCAGTTACGCTTAAATTATAAAAAGTATTATTGCGCTTGCCGTGTGACCTCTTTTAGTTAACACGACATTCACAGCACGTTTTTGTTTCGTGTCACGTCATCTCGTGTCACGTTAGTATTGAACGCTAGTAATAAAGTGAAATTGCGTTACATTATTGGATTTCATCGAATTACCATGAGGTTGCTCGAAGAGCCTTTGA
>NW_027557016.1:0-7324 GCF_052425735.1 Oculina patagonica
GAGGGGATGTCACTACGGGCGGTCCACTGGATTTCGGACTCCAAAACAGTTCTCCTTCATATATTTACCACAGGTACTACCATCTATCCTTACTACTAAAATACAGTTGAAATGATCAGAGAGTTTGTTTTTCTCGACTTTGGAGAATTTATCAATTACAAGTGTCAATAAGCGATGAAACGGCCATTTTTCATGCGTCGCAATACATGATTTCCAACGTTCGTTAAAAATACTTCGCGCTTATAAAAGCCCCAAAATTTGTACAAATTCAGTTAATTTTTATCAGGTCTTACTGCTAATATATCATTTAGCTAACTTCCAGTTCAAAATTGGAAGCGAACCACAATATTTATTGAACACCTTTAGTTATTTTTGCAAACATCTCAAAAATATGTTCCCAAATTTTGCCGTAATTTTCACTTGTGGCACCTAGACGAGGCCTAAATTGCCATTCTACTTTTAGACTAAGAGTTATTCTTTCGATTTATGTAATAAAAATTGTGGCACAACGCGACTTTGAGGAAAAAAGTTCAAACGAATTCTTGGTATTTTCGTCTATGAAGTATTGCGTGACAGACTTCACATTCCTTTACCGAGCAGTGTTCATGACACTTAATGTCAAGTTTCTCAATAGTTTTCGCCTCAATAGAGGGAAATCGTCCAAAAGTTCCAGACATGGACACAAAGTTTTCCTCCTTTTGGTTAGTTGGCACCAAATATTTCGTTTCCTGACATTTCAAATATATAATAATGATCAGGCTCGTTACATGATTTGCCACTCACCTTGTTGACCTTGTTCCTGTTGATGAAAAGTATGAGAATTCAATCACGAAACTTTTGTGGTTGTCGTACGCAATCAAAAGTCTGGTACTGATTTACTTCATTGGTAGTAATGCTGTGGCAACATCTGTCTTAAAGGAGAGCCAATGACGAAAAGATTCAAAGACTTACGAACGCATATACATTCGCTGACATTAGTGATCCTTTGTACATGACTCGGGTTGCGTTACCTTCCGTGTAGGTGGTAGTGGGTCCGGTGGGAGTCGGGGGGTGGGGGGGGGGGGGGGGAATTACACCAGAAAATTTTGACGCCACTCTACTTCAACGCACTGTAATTTTGATATGCCAATATAACTTCAAGGAACGTTATCAAAAGATCATACCCTATCAAAGGATCCGGCACCCAAAAAAATCATAATTAGCTAGTACGTAGCCCATGCATATGGGTACCATCACCGCGTTACTGCGTCATTGAAACCGACGGAACGCACCTTACCTAGTCTAACTTGAGTCGGAGTTTAAATAGTTTTCTAAACAGAATAACTATCGTTTAATAACAACAACACGATAGCATTTTTACAACATCCTTAAGGAAAATAAAAAACCCTATAGAAATTACATATGCTGGGATATGTAAAGATGCCCAGGTAATAGTGCTGTAAAAACATCCCGTGTCTGTTTTAATGAACGGTGACCACAGATAAGGCATCCACAGCAAACACACGCAATGATACGTCATTTCAAGTTTTTAATAATGTTGTTCACACGTAAAATTAAAACACAAGTAGTACTTATGTTTCTA
The DNA here is from genome assembly GCF_052425735.1 of Oculina patagonica. NCBI lineage: Eukaryota > Metazoa > Cnidaria > Anthozoa > Scleractinia > Oculinidae > Oculina > Oculina patagonica. The sequence goes on from NW_027557016.1 coordinate 1,583, forward strand.
ATTGCTATATCAAACTTAATGCTATTAGCATAACCCAGCTGCCGTCTTTTGGCAAACGTGCAATCTGATTGGTTACACAGATGCCTTCTATCGATCGTTAGCATAACCACACTGACCTACTATTGGTAATCGCGCAATCTGATTGGCTACACAGGTGCCTACTATCGATCCGTAGAAGGCTCTCGGAGCGCGCGCTTAGTTTTCGCATAAGTTTATCAATCAAAACCTTCAATAAATCCATTCTAGTGATATTCTGAGTTTAATAGATCGGTCAGTGGGTTATGCTAACACAATTAGACGGCTCGCTCTCGGTTTCTACCGGCTTTTGATAGTTGACTCGGGGCTTCGCCCCTCGCCAACTATTTAACAATTAGACGGCAAGCTCGAGGTTTCTACCGGCTGATAGTTGGCGAGGGGCGAAGCCCCGAGTCAACTTTCAAAAGCCGGTAGAAACCGAGAGCGAGCCGTCTAATTGTGTTAGCATAACCCACTGACCGATCTATTAAACTCAGAATATCGCTAGAATTGATTTATTGAAGGTTTTGATTGATAAAATTAAGCGAAAACTAAGCGCGCGCTCCGAGAGCCTTCTACGGATCAATAGTAGGCACCTGTGTAGCCAATCAGATTGCGCGATTACCAATAGTAGGTCAGTGTGGTTATGCTAACAGCCGTTAGCATAACCACACTGACCTACTATTGGTAGTCGCGCAATCTGATTGGCTACACAGGTGCCTACTATCGATCCGTAGAAGGCTCTCGGAGCGCGCGCGTAGTCTTCGCTGAATTTTATCAATCAAAACCTTCAATAAATAGCGATATTCTGAGTTTACTAGATCGGTCAGTGGGTTATGCTAACACAATTAGACGGCTCGCTCTCGGTTTCTACCGGCTTTTGATAGTTGGCTCGGGGCTTCGCCCCTCGCCAACTATCAGCCGGTAGAAACCGAGCTTGCCGTCTAATTGTTAAATAGTTGGCTCGAGGGCTTCGCCCCTCGCCAACTATCTAAGTCGATAGATTTAGCATAACCCATGACCGATTTATTTAACTCAGAATATCGCTAGAATTGATTTATTGAAGGTTTTGTTTGATAAAATTAAGCAAAAAGTAAGCGTTTGCTCTGAGAGCCATAAGAATTAGCAGATGGTTATGCTTACGATCGTTAGACGGCTCTTGGTGCGCGCGCTCAGTTTTTTTTTTTTGCGGAATTCATCAACAAAACATTCAAATTATCAAATCTGGCTACATTTTAAGTTTAATAGATCAGCCACTGGGTTATGCTAAAACAATTAGACGGCTCGCTCTCGGTTTCTACCGGCTTTTACTTATACTATACTTGTGCCTACTATCGATCCGTAGAAGGCACCTGTGAGCTCCTCGATCAATAATGGCTTCAACTTCGCGTTTTCGTGAAGTTTCCGAAGACCACATAGAGAGCGTGTTACAAAGTGCTATTCCTGAGAAAACCAAACAAGCGACAAAGTATGGAATTAAGATTTTTAAAGGTAAGTGACGAAAAATTTCCGAGAAAAAAAAAACCCTTACAAGTTATCAAATACATTCAACGACAGATTGTTACGTAAACGAAAACAAAGTTGCCAAAGACTGGTTTTCAACCCAAAAGGAAATGACAACACCCATCGAACAACAAACAAAAGCCGAATTAAATACTTGTTTGCAAAAGTTTCATGTGTCAGTGAGACGAACAAATGGAGAACCCTTCAAAGTTTCTTCACTGAAAGCCATCCGAGCGGCCATCGATCGACATTTGAAGCAAGCACCAAACAACAAACCGTGGTCCATTGTCGGAGATTTGGAATTTAAGAAGGCAAATGATACGCTTAATGCAGTCTGCAAAAATCTCATGAAAGAGGGAAAAGTGACAGGAGTGGTCCATAAAACTCCCATCACATTGACAAGCGAGCAGCTACAAAAGCTGTTTGAAAGTGGTCAACTGGGAAATGCGGATACGACAGATCCTAAGCAATTACAGCGAACAGCTTGGTTTTACACTTACCTATATTTCGTTGAGCCAATGGTAGTTTGCTGTAAAACACTTTTTCATCGTTTGAGATAAAAGAACTTTGAAATAAATCTTAGTTTGAGCCTTTCAAACCATTTTAACTTCGATGGTTTAGAATTTTTTTGAGAATGCGCAATGTACGAGATCACTGTGTAGCTTTGTTCCTGTGATGAATGAACATTCGTGAATGAACTTTACAAATGCGCCAGCTTGTCAGCATGCTTCATTGCACAAATGTAACACAATTATTGAAATAATAATATTTTTTATTTCTTTGATAGATCGGTCAGTGGGTTATGCTAACACAATTAGACGGCTCGCTCTCGGTTTCTACCGACTTGATAGTTGGCTCGGGGCTTCGCCCCTCGCAAACTATCAGCCGGTAGAAACCTCGAGCTTGCCGTCTAATTGTTAAATAGAAACCTCGAGCTCGCCGTCTAATTGTTAAATAGAAGGCACCTGTGTAGCCAATCAGATCGCGCGTTTTGCCAATAGACGGGACGGCAGCTGGATTTTGCTAACGATCGATAGAAGGCATCTGTGTAACCAATCAGATTGCACGTTTGCCAAAAGACGGCAGCTGGGTTATGCTAATAGCATTAAGTTTGATATAGCAATTAGAAACATAAGTACTACTTGTTTTTTAATTTTACGTGTGAACAACATTATTAAAAACTTGAAATGACGTATCATTGCGTGTGTTTGCGTGTGTTGACTATTACCTGGGCATCTTTACATATCCCAGCATATGTAATTTCTATAGGGTTTTTTATTTTCCTTAAGGCTGTTGTAAAAATGCTATCGTACGCGTGTTGTTGTTATTAAACGATGGTTATTCTGTTTAGAAAACTATTAGAACTCCGACTCAAGTTAGACTAGAGGGTCTGAATGGGGGGGTCCACATGTCGGTAGTCGGTTAAAAAATCCTTACTTTGTCGGTTGTCGGTTAAAATTTTCGACTTTTGTCGGTTGTCGGTAAATCTAAGTTAATGATTAAAAGTGCAAGGTAATTATTAATTTTTGTTATTTAATTTACGCAGTTTTAAGACTTTAAACTCTAGACTATATGAAAATTTTTAATAATTCATTATTTGGTTGCACTTAAACCACTGTTCTACAAATGAGCCTCCGCTGCTACTCGAAAAGGTGACAGGAAACTTTATAATTGACTAAATTTTGAATTGGTGTGGTAACTTCTGAACTAGACATTTCCTAAGCTAGACATAAATTCAAAATGCTGTTCTTTCTGAATACAAATGTCCGCATAACATCCGACCATGTCGGTTGTCGGTTAGAATTTATTTGTCGCTAATCGGTAATTTTTTCCTCGTTTTGTCGGTAGTCGGTAATATTTTTCGCCCTTTGTCGTTAGTCGATTAACCCCATTCAGACCCTCAGACTAGGTAAGGTGCGTTCCGCCGGTTTCAATGACGCAGTAACGCGGTGATGGTACCCATATGCATGGGCTACGTACTAGCTAATTATGATTTTTTGGGGTGCCGGATCTTTTGATAGGGTATGATCTTTTGATAACGTTCCTTGAAGTTATATTGGCATATCAAAATTACAGTGCGTTGAAGTAAAGTGGCGTCAAAACTTTCTGGTGTAATTCCCCCCCCCCCCCCCACCCCCGACTCCCACCGGACCCACTATCACCTACACGGAAGGTAACGCAACCCGAGTCATGTACAAAGGATCGCTAATGTCAGCGAATGTATATGCGTTCGTAAGTCTTTGAATCTTTTCGTCATTGGCTCTCCTTTAAGACAGAGTTGCCACAGCATTACTACCAATGAAGTAAATCAGTACCAGACTTTTGATTGCGTACGACAACCACAACAGTTCTCGATTGAATTCTCATACTTTTCATCAACAGGAACAAGGTCAACAAGGTGAGTGGCAAATCATGTAACGAGCCTGATCATTATTATATATTTGAAATGTCAGGAAACGAAATATTTGGTGCCAACTAACCAAAAGGAGGAAAACTTTGTTTCCATTTCTGGAACTTTTGGACGATTTCCCTCTATTGAGGCGAAAACTATTGAGAAACTTGACATTAAGTGTCATGAACACTGCTCGGTAAAGGAATGTGAAGTCTGTCACGCAATACTTCATAGACGAAAATACCAAGAATTCGTTTGAACTTTTTTCCTCAAAGTCGCGTTGTGCCACAATTTTTATTACATAAATCGAAAGAATAACTCTTAGTCTAAAAGTAGAATGGCAATTTAGGCCTCGTCTAGGTGCCACAAGTGAAAATTACGGCAAAATTTGGGAACATATTTTTGAGATGTTTGCATAAATAACTAAAGGTGTTCAATAAATATTGTGGTTCGCTTCCAATTTTGAACTGGAAGTTAGCTAAATGATATATTAGCAGTAAGACCTGATAAAAATTAACTGAATTTGTACAAATTTTGGGGCTTTTATAAGCGCGAAGTATTTTTAACGAACGTTGGAAATCATGTATTGCGACGCATGAAAAATGGCCGTTTCATCGCTTATTGACACTAGTAATTGATAAATTCTCCAAAGTCGAGAAAAACAAACTCTCTGATCATTTCAACTGTATTCTAGTAGTGAGGATAGATGGTAGTACCTGTGGTAAATATATGAAGGAAAACTGTTTTGGAGTCCGAAATCCAGTGGACCGCCCGTAGTGACATCGCCTCTTAAGGCTGTCCCAAAAATACTCGACAGGTTTTAATATTTGGAGGAACTTTTTTTCCGCTCGAGCAACTTTTTGATTTCTGAGCATTTTCTAGACCGAAGATTTCCGAAGATTCTCCAATTGTTGCTCGAAGGCCATACGAACGTTTCCGAAGATAAACGAAGTCTCCCAAAGACTTCCAAGGAAGTTTCGAAGATGTTTGAACCCACTCACGAGACGTGCTCACCCCTGGTTCGTCGCTTACATGTTTTGTTGAATATACCCCCGGGGGGAATATACCATGATTCCATACAGGCGTGTCGCTTGAAAGTCTGTAAATAAGACTAACCAATGGTAGTAATAGCTGTGTAGGTGAAGTCCACTGCACTGAAGTAAGTCCAGTCCACCGATAGGCCAACACGAACTGCATTGTACGCGGCCATTGTGAAAAACTTGAATTCTTCATCTGATATGTTTTGATGTCTGCTAAAGTTCTTTCTTAGTTGTTCTAACATTCTGTTCGAGGTCGCCTTGTTACTTTCCTCTCGCTTTTCAAGAAGTGTGAAAATTGCAGCGCCGATGAAGCCATAAACAATTAAAAAAATTGCTCTTATTACAAGGGTCTTTCCGAGCGAATTCATCCTAGAACAAACGCTTTTAGAAATTCCGCCGTACAGTGAGGAACTAGGTAGCTATCTGATCATTTCTGTAAAAAAAATTAAAGAACAACCAATTATGTTTTTTTTTTTTGCAGTAACACATGCAATTCAGAGAAATTTCCACAATCTAATTTCTGTTGTGCGGGAGTTCTGGGGATTCCCTCCGCCATTTTAAAATCATGTGTTTAAATCGCGAACTGGTTCTGATTTGCTGATGACTTTTATTTAGGTTGACGCGGGAGTCAAATGCGGTGTGCATACAGGCTTCCAGAAGACCAGAGAAAATGAGGATTTTCGCTTTTTGGGGGTGAGGGGGGAGGGAGGTAGGAAATGACGGCAACCATTTGACTTGCCAGATATTACGGACGTACAGTAGAACATCTGGCACCCAGGGTGCGTTGATCAT
>NW_027557017.1:0-14774 GCF_052425735.1 Oculina patagonica
TTTTCGGTGAGATGGAGAATCAGAATAACTTTTTATATAAAACTTTTTTTTTGAATAACAAAACTGAATTTTTTTGTAAATGAAGCAAGGATCCCTGAGCAAATAAGCGCAATACGCGACAACTTACATAAAAGTCTCACCGATTTGATTTTTTTTTTCAAAATTGTGCAAAACAAATTAATTTTTTTGTTAGGCAGAAACTATTTTGAGTTCTATCTGGCCTAATATTTTGGTTCAATCCACGGAGGTACGTAAATGTGTATTTAAAGAAAAGGTTGCACACGCTTGTGTTTGCAGGCTTCTAAGTAGAGGGATGGTGAGACGACCTTTAGGAAAATTGTATGTGGCCCCTTAAGTAATAGGCGTTTGTAAAAAAATTACCATAAGGTGGTAATGAATCATTACTTTTAATTACCAGGAAATCAAAAGATCATCACTTAGGAATCTCGTCAAGACAATAATAAGCGTGAAGTTTTCATGTTTTTGACAGTCGTCACTTCCTACTCAATCATTAACTTGTTGAAAACAAGGCCAAACTACTTGAACTCAATTCTTCCTGACTAGGCCTAGACACAAAAAGCCGGGTTTTTTTTAGGATTTTAAGAGCATCAGGAGATTTTTAGAAATTTTCTTTGTCGCTTTATTTAAAATTCCTATGAAATGATAATTTTGTCACATTCTTTACTTATCTTTACTCATTGGTGACTACTAGACTGCAATCCAATTGTACAGCGGTGTTTCCTATTTCTATTGCACCCCATTTATTGCAAGGGAATTGAGCCATTTGAGCCTTTTGTTGAATAAAAGCGCTTTATAGCGTACAAAATGTGTATGCCATTTTCTTTTAAAGGGAGAGCTGACACAATTTTGGGATATTTAGGGATTTTTAGAAAATTTTGGGATATTTGTGTCTGGGCCTATTCCTGACCGCTTAATAGAGGTAAAAACAATAAACGAATCTTCATCGGGACAGTCAAAAGGTGGCCGCGGTCGCTTAACAAAGGTGGCTGCTAAATAAGAGGGAAATAAGGGTTTTATTTAACAGTATAATACTGGCAATACTTTGGAAACTTTGATAACTAGGTGATAAATGGGGAGTATGCTGTAAGGCAAACTTACCGAGAGGGTATAGGTAGTCAGGTAGTCAATCTGCTTTACTTTAACATATCAAATAATGAAGACCAACAGTCAATCTAGATTTCGAAAAAAATCAGGCTTGTTTAAAAACAAAAGAAAACGATATGGTAACTATGGTAACTACCGTTACTAAGAAACCGGTAAAAAAAATCACTTTGGTCATATGTGATCATTATGGTGTAATTTGGCAAAAATCGAAGATGGGCTTCCTAGATAATTTTCATTTTCAAAACAACCACCCTAGGGCTAAAAAAAACCAAAATCGATTCTCTTTAATTTAATCCACCCTCATTGGTATAGTCGACTTTATCCAATCAGAACGTGAGGACAGCTTCCAGTTAACTTCCTTTAGTTTGATAAGCGTTTGACTTCAATCAACAAATGTGTTCACACTCTTAGGTTTCTTGCTGTAAGCATTGACTAGCAAACAGCAGTGCCGTAGCAAGGGGAGGGGCCGGGGGGGCCCGTGCCCCCCAGTTTTTTTTCCCAAAAAGTAAAAAACAGACCTGTATAAAATGTTGAAAATAAAATTTTATCTCCCGAGAGGTTTGAAACAATAACATTTGTACTTCTTTTCATTTTCAATGTACGTAGGGAGATGCACAACAATATTAAACAGCCAAAAACTAAAACAAACCAGAAATCTTGACAACAATGTGTAAAAAATGTCTCAAAATGTCACAAAAATGTCAAAATGTCTCAAATTTGCGATATGCGTAAATCACAAATAGCTCTTGGAAAACGCTGAAAATAGCATTTCCAAGCCTCTAGATTTCGGGGGGAGCATGACCCCAAACCCCCCTAGCGGCTCGTGCCTCCGGTGCTCGTGTGCCCCCCCACTTATTTTACCCTTGCTACGGCACTGGCAAACAGTCAAAATAAAACGGAAAAGTGGAAGTTTAACCAGATGGTGTGTTCGTGTGAGCGAGTTGAACGGAACCTGAAAACGTAAAAAACACGTTGAGACCTAAATTCAAATGCACTCTTTATGTTTTATAAATAAATTGAAGAAACAAGACTGAAAAGTGAATAATTGAATAATCCCTCTGTCTGAACAGCATAGCAGGTTGATAATAAACGCGCAACGTTCCAGACATGCAAATGCAACCGAAACCCAAAAACAAAGTCTCTAACGCGAGGGTCGGGGCAAAGTTTCAGTTTGAAGAAAATTAACGTGAGTTTCAATGTCTCTAAAGATATAATGGCTGTTGTACCGCTCTTCTGAAAGTAAGAATAAACTGAAAATGTTGCAGATAACATATTTTTACCGTAAGGCTTACAGTGTAAAAGACTGAAATGTCAGGTACTGCACACAAAAAGAAGGTTTTTTGATTCCAAGTTTCTATATGTGTTCGAAAAGTATCCAGTAGTTGGAATAAAATTAAGGTCTTGAAAATTAACGCTTCACTTAAATATTGTCGGCAAAATTAACGAGAATTTTGAACATTCGCGTTAATTTCATGGAACGTTTATTTACTATAATAAGGTACGCCCAAAGGTACACTTTAGCTAGTAGCCATTAGCGGATGCTTTTAATAACATGCTTTTAACAACTGATTCGAACAATTGAAGCAGAAACACAACCAACATTGCCTTCGAAATTTAAAGAAAGGAGCACAACATATATCGTGATCACTTTTATTTAATTGACCTTCTTTCAAGTCTTTTGTGTACATGGCTTTATCCAATCAGGAGACGAGGACAGCTTCCAGTTGACTTTTTCTAGTTAGATAAGAATTTGATTGTTATCTTTTTAATCGTCTGTTGTTATTATTTTTATTGTTAATATTATGATCATGGACTACACGAAAATGAAATGGAAATTTATCAAAAGTGGTCACACTTTTGGGTTTCTCGCTGTAAGCATTCATTTGACTTCTAACACTCAAAATAACACGGCACAAGTGGGGTTTAACCATGTCACAACCTTAGTTTTCTAAACTTGGTGTAAAAAAATAAAAAAGAGCGAGTTGTACGGAAAGATCACGAGCTTGAATTGCTGTGTCATAAATAGATTGAACCTTGACCGTACCAAGCAACACTAAACAGTGCATAGATGAATAATCCCTCCGAATGAATAGCATAGAGGGTTCAATAAACACGCAAAGGACACTACAATCCAAAAACAGATATTCACTTTTATCTCGAAGTGTGGCCAAGCGGACCTTTTGAGGCTCTCTGAATCATGATCACTGAAATGTCAAATGAACAGAAATTTTGAATTTTGTTATTTTTTGTCCATGTGTTTATTAAGAGCCAAATAAACATATCCCAAAGTTTCAAAGCAATCGGTCATTACATCGCAGAGATATTGCAAGTTGAAAAATGCTTTTTGTAGGCTGTCATAATCGTAGAGTGCTCGGAAAAATTGTCGGAAATAAAAACTTGTGACGTCATAATTGGTGTTTTTGAAGACGACCGCAGACCGATTCCGCAGACGGCACCTTAAAATCTAAATAACTGTGATTAGTGACATTTCAAGCAGTTATTTCGTTCTGTTCGGCCGTTTTTCAGTGGATTGATTGTTGGTTATTGTTTAGAGAGGTTCATTTTTTTAAATAGAATAGCCAAAGCACAAAAATACCTTTAAATTTTGTTTGCTGTCGTTTTGCATATCATGTGAAACATAGGTAGAATGCACGCTGGTATGATTACGAATCAGGAATCTCGATTGTTCTTTCTCATTAGCATTTAACGTTAATGAGCAGAATTATCTGCACACGCACGTGCGTTTTGAATTTTGGCACACTTTAAAGCCGTTCTGCACGCGCGTTAACTATGCACGTGCGTTTTGAATTTTGGTACACTTCAAAGCCGTTCTCTGCCGAACAACAACGTGAAATGACGAAATTCTGCGTATTTTGGACAACGTCAGCCACGACGGCTAATTTTTGGTTTTTCTATTTGGGGTTGAACGCTTTCTCTGAATATTCAGCGGTAGCTAGTTCTTAAAGCGATAAATAAACAGAATGCGTCCGGAAAGTTGCGAGATTCTCAAGTAAAATATAAATTCATTTTGCACCAGACGTTGTCGTTAACGTTGCCGCACACAGCGGTCAAACGCAGCGCGCGTGCGCAGTTCCTGTTTAATTGCCGCCAAAATTTTCCATACAAAGTCTTAAATTTTTCGAAAACTTTCGCTTTAAAGCCAAAAGTTAACGCCGTCCCTGGAAAGTTAAGGTTTATACGCCGCTTATGGATTGGAAATTTGATAATTCATCTCCACTGAGTGTCCCAGCTTGAACTGTTCTTTCACCGTACTATTTCTATAACAATTTCTTGCAAAAGTTTGCCCACTTTCGAGTCAAAAGTTCGAGGCGGCAAAGACGGATGTGACGTCAATTTTTGCGTTTGACCGCTGTGAAACGTTGCCGTCGGTAGGTCTGCGGAATCGGTCTGCGGTCGTCTTCAAAAACACCAATTATGACGTCACAAACTCGTTCCATTCCTTCCATTTCAGTGCGCAGTCATTCAAAAACGTTTTCGTGAAGCCTTCGGAAATCTTCGTATTTTTTGCTGTAATTCACGCTTTAAGGCTTTGAAAGCAAAATTTTTTCTTAATTTTACTCAATAATGGATAGTTTTAGCGTTTGGTTGATTAAAATGGCATTTTGAAATTTCTGTTCATTTGACCTTGAAGCCATTGCCTTGTTAATCTTTCTTGTGGCTGTTTATGTCGTGTCCACAATTTGGGAAAACCGAAATCTTCCTCCGGGTCCATTTCCATTACCAGTGCTTGGAAATCTGCTGTCAGTTGGACTCAAGCAGCCATACCGTGACCTGGCAAACATGGCGAAAAAATACGGCAAGTTATTTAGAATTCAGATGGGAAGCAGAAAGGTGATTGTTATTAACAGTTATAATATCGCAAGGGAAGCACTCGTGACAAAGGCTGAGGATTTCGCCGGGCGACCTCATCATTTCTTCGGTCAAATTTTTAACTGTATTGGCATCGTATTTCACACAATCTCGCGGCAATGGAAAATGCAGCACAAAATAGTTATGACAGCTCTGCGCTTAACTGAAGAGAAAGCCAATGTTGCTTCTAATGTGGAACAGTTATGCGAGACATTTCTTTCGTACAATGGAAACCCATTTTGTCCCCGCGATCTCATTTTCAAATCTTTAGGTAACTGCCTTTCGTCTCTGATTTTTGGACAAGAAAACAAACTCGATGATAAGGAAGTAGACACGCTCATAGAGGCTGTTCATGTCTTCGATAAATCTCTCGGAGCAGCAAATGTAATCGATGCTTTCCCTATCCTCAAGTACATTCCTTTTGACATTATAAAGAAAGCTAGACGCGCTGGAAAAATTCGGGATGAAATTTTCCAAAGAAAGTTTAAAGAACATGTCTCAACATTTCAGAAGGATAATATCAGAGATTTAATAGATGCTTTGTTGAAGGGCGTCCTTGAAAACAGCACAAGTGGCAGCTTACTAATAAGGGCCTGTTTACATGATTCCGGAATGACTTTCATTCCGGAACGAGTTCATTCCATCCCCATACATTTCTCTGTATCTGTTTACATGATACCGAGACGAAAGTCAAGTCATTCCGGAATGAGTTCATTCCGGTTTTCATTCCGGAATGAAAGTTTCGTTCTGGAATGACATTTCATTCTGGTATCATGTAAACACAGAACGAATTTCATTCCGAGATGAAATCGCAACTCATGAAACCGCATACGGACTACTCAGTTTGAATTCAGAGCGAAAAAAACGTAAAAGCATTTACTGCTGAGCCCAAAAAAGCAGCTCTATGGTCAAATTGCTGGTTAAAACTGCAGATACGGCCATTAATGGGGACAAAAACATGTCCGCGCGAAACATGCGCACCTTGTTTTGATCTCGCGCGAAAACCGCGCACGTGAAAATGACTTTGGTTGAACCGGTCGACTCTGTCATGTAAATGCAGAACGAACTTCATTCCGGAACGAGTTTCGTTCCGGAATGAAAGTCATTCCGGAATCATGTAAACAGGCCCTAACAGAGGAGCACCTAATATATAGGTAAGAGAATATGTTTGTATATTGGCAAGTTTACTTACTTTAAAACCCATAAATTTTAGACATTTTTATTTTGGACAAACACTTTCGAACGAAATTCACGGCCTGATTCACGGCGCTGTCATGCTTGAAATACTGCAGTTAACATGGTTAAATGTGTGTGTTCATTGACATAATGTGATTGCGCGATGCAGTCGTTGTGTCACCCACAAATGACCACTGCTCACTACTAGAGTTTTCAGTAGCTCAGTGGTTAGAGCGTCCGACTAGTGTATAGCCTGCGGTGCAGACGAACAAAACCCCGGTATAGTCCTTTTGTTCGTCTGCAACGCAGGCTAACTAGTGTACGGAAGGTCGTGGGTTCAAATCCCATCTGTGAACTCAGAATTTTTTCTGAGTTTATTCTTTCCACGCATCATCCCATTATTATTTAATACTTAATCTGTAGAATTTACTTATTGTCATAATATTTCTTACCAAGAGATTTAATTATTCTTCACTAGGAGTAGGCTCTTTCTGCAAATTTTCCGTGCAAGGAGGAGCCGATTTTTAAAAACACTTTCAAGCTGCAGCATGTTTGTGCAAGCGATAACCTTGCTGACCTCTTTTATTTCAGGGTCGTAACCAGGTAAATTTTTTCATCGCTGATCCCAAATTCTAGCTCTAAATTTTGATTCCTGATCTCCAAAATGTGCCCACATTTGATCCCTGATTCGTTTCTGATCCCATCTGATTGGCCGATCCGGATCCCATGACATGCCATGACTTGTGATCCGGGATCCCGGGTCCATGATCCCGATCCCAAGGCTGTGATCCCTGATCCCATACCTGGTTACGACCCTGTTTATTTATGAATGAGATTATATTATCTCACTGTTATGTCTGTTCCATTCTATTTATTGTAGCGCTTCTGATGTCTTTTTTTCCTGGCACTGAAACTCCTTCCACTGAAGTCATCTGGTTAATATATATGACGCCATCAAATACCCGGATGTGCAGGCCAGGCTAGATCGTCAGTTAGATGACGTCATCGGCAACACAAACCGACTGCCAGAGATATCTGACAAACCCAAATTACCATATTTGGAGGCATTCATTGCCGAAGTTAAACGTATCGTAAGTGATACGCCACTAGCGGTTCCTCACTCGACCACGCGGGACACGTCCCTTGCTGGCTTCGTAATCCCGCGTGACACGCCCGTGTTTGTTAATCTTTGGGCGATTCACCATGATCCTGATCGCTGGGAGGATCCATTTTGCTTCCGGCCAGAGCGATTCTTGGACGAACAAGGCCGAGTGCGTTTGGAGGGATTCATGCCATTCTCATCAGGAAAACGTTCATGCCCAGGGGAGTCTTTTGGCAAGAAAGCAGTTTTCTTGTACGCTGCTAGATTGCTGTACAGATTCAAGTTTGAATGTCCACGTGGTGGCATATTACCTGACGAGGATGATGTTGATTACGGGATCGTGCTTGATTGCAAGCCTTTCAAGGTTTGTGCCATAGAACGAAGAAAGAAGAATTCATTAACCGCCATATAGAGCTGAACAATCATGTTGTTACTCGTTTGTACTAACGCTGTGCCAGTATATTTTTTCATCGCTGATCCCAAATTTTAGCTCTAAATTTTGGTCCCTGATCCCCAAATGTGGCAACATTCCATTCTGATCCCATCTGATTGGCCGATCCGGATCCCATGACATGCCATGACTTGTGACCCGGGATCCCGGGTCCATGATCCCGATCCCGAGGTTGTGAACCCTAATCCCATATACCAAAACCAAATTGATTACAAGGCTGGTACAACGGCAGGAGGGCAGTGCCAGCAGGAGATGAAAGGAAAAATATTACCTACATTATGTAAATATACTTCCCTTTTTCGATCGAATTATTCGCTTTGCTCGCTGTTAGCTTGAATATTTATACCCTTTTGCTTTGTTTGTCAAACAAAATATTTAAAAACGCAAAAAAAAAAACACAAAAAATTAAAAACGAAAAACATAAACAGTTTTTCTCGATTTTTGACATTTCATGAAATTTTCCCGCCGCCCAAGTGAGTCTTTATGTAGAAATATAGCATGATAAATTTTGCATTAACTGAAAAACTCGGAAAAAAAATTCCGAGTACCAGATGGGATTTGAACCCACGACCCTCCGTGTTCTAGGACGGATGCTCTACCACTGAGCTACTGGGACTCTGTGGCGAGCAAGGGTGAAATGTGGGTCTTGACTAGAACCGCATCACGCAGTCACATAGTCAAATCAGTACAAGTACACATACATAGGACTCATAACTGCATCGCGCAGTCACATTAAAGCCAGTAGCTCAGTGGTAGAGCATCCGTCCTAGAACACGGAGGGTCGTGGGTTCAAATCCCATCTGGTACTCGGAATTTTTTTTTCCGAGTTTTTCAGTTAATGCAAAATTTATCATGCTATATTTCTACATAAAGACTCACTTGGGCGGCGGGATGGTTGCATCTCAAGTATGCTTTAATGTGACTGCGCGATGCAGTTATGAGTCCTATGTATGTGTACTTGTACTGATTTGACTATGTGACTGCGTGATGCGGTTCTAGTCAAGACCCACATTTCACCCTTGCTCGCCACAGAGTCCCAGTAGCTCAGTGGTAGAGCATCCGTCCTAGAACACGGAGGGTCGTGGGTTCAAATCCCATCTGGTACTCGGAATTTTTTTCCGAGTTTTTCAGTTAATGCAAAATTTATCATGCTATATTTCATGAAACTTTAAACATTTAATCTTTCCGATATTTTAGCTAAGCCTTGACCAACGCTAGGCGTAAAGTAAAACGACCGCCGTAATGAGATAATAAGTATCTTCCTAAGCCAAAACAAAAACATGAGATAAAGAAACAAAATAAATGAATCGAGTCAGGCTTTCTTTTGCTCAACCTCGTTCCCAGGGTCTCTCTCTCACCGCCCCCAAGAGAGAGACCCTGGGAACGAGGTTGTCTTTTGCTTCAGCCTACGCTTTGCAACTCGAATTTCAACGTAGTTTTCGCTTTAAAATTTTGCTCAATATTTCTTCGCTTTTGCTTCAGTGTAGAAAATGACACGGAATGAAATAACAAAATTAGCTCTGATGCTTACTGAAGGTTCATAATCCCTTAAGCGGACAAGTACTTTTAGGAGAGTCTTTTGGCAAGAAAGCAGTTTTCTTGTACGCTGCTAGATTGCTGTACAGATTCAAGTTTCAATGTCCATCTGGTGGCATATTGCCTGACGTGGAAGACAGCGAGTATGGGATCGTGCTTTCTTGCAAGCTTTTTAAGATTTGTACCGCAGAACGAAGAAATAAGAATCTATTGTACGAACAACAGGGGGATGGACAGCATGGAATGCATGGACAAAACTGAACACTTGATATAAGCTGGTACACTCTTGTCACTCAAATAAACAAACGAACTGAGAAAGTTTATTTTAAAGATCTGACTTTAGCAAGAAGAAATAAGAATCAATGAACAGACCAGCTACTGAGGAACGTTTGTTTTTGTGTGCTCTCGCTATTGTATCTAGTTCTCTGTATAGAAAAAGGTAAAAAAGGAATGCGCACGTAATAGATTCATGAGTTGATAATGTCCTCTGATGTACTTACAAAAAAACACACCCACTTTTTGCTCATCAATCATTATTAAGCCCATCCCAATAAAATGTTTCGTTTCCCATCGCCCCGTCTCTTGTGATGGTGGGTCGGTCGGTCGGGCAAAAAAAAAAAAAGAATGAGCACTTGAAGAGTTCTGGTTCCAGAGAAGGACGAGCTGCTAAGTAAGAAGGCCTGATAACAAAGTCAACTCGAAACGTGGTCTTTTCGTTCGTTATTCCTTAACACGACTATCAAATGTCTAAACAGTCTTTACATAACGTAGTATCGATGTTTATTAAAGACAAAGACATCACATCTGACATCATACCAATTGTTGTTCATAAAACAAGATAGTGTGCTTGTAAATTGACTAGTGAATCTGGATTTCTTTTTACTTTTCGAAAAAAATGGGTCGGTCGGGCGATGGGAAACGAAACATTTTATTGGGATGGCCTAATCAACAGATCCAGACAATCGAGCCAAGTCTAAAATAGCTTTAGTCTGAACACTTATTTTTAGAAATAATGTAAAGCGGATTATTCTTTAGAACAATATTTCAAATCACTGAAGAATCCACCTTGTAAAAATATTCTCAAAATATTTACAATAAGTCTTAACATCGTAAGCCAATTTTATAGGTGCCTGTTTACACAGTAAACGAATGGTTCTCAGGCAATAATGACTGTGTTGATGCACGTAAGGTCTTTTATGAGATTGAATATCACACAATTAACTTGAACCTTTATCCTGTATAGCATGATAGACAATATAATAACCTGATAAGAAACACACTAAATAATTATCAAAATACAGATCGATACAGAGAGACACTGCGTGTACTGAGTTGAGTTTCTTGAGGGTCCTAAAGAAGGGAGGGGAGGGGGCGGTATAAAATCCCATTTCTCAGCTAGCCTGCTGGTTTCCAAAATCCCAGCCCCAGTTCTATTTTGTTTAATTAGTCATTCCCACTCCCAGTCACCCAAATATTGTCCCATTTTCCCAGTGAAAATTTGCCCAAATCCCAGTTCCCATTTTACCCCTTCAGGCTCCTCTTTATTGGGTTTAGGAAGCGTTTTGATTAATATTGAGGCGGGAGCTATTCGGAAAATGATTCTGATGGAAGTTTTTATTTTTCCTGATGTTTAAATTTTTGTAATAATGAAAAACATTATTTTTCGGGATGGAGACGGAGCGCTGCCGCTCAGAAAGAAACCTGGGTACTAATGTCACCTGGGTACTAAAGAGTCTCACTTGTCTTTTGAATTTGGACCGGAAGTCTGAAACTCTGGATCCGTGTATGCACATGAATTTTTTTGCTGAAGTCGTGCACGTAGATATGAAGCTTGAAAACAATACCCGTGAATAATGAGGACACTTGCTTGTAAACACGAAATCTTCGGGAAAAAATCAGTACATGGGAAGCCCAATTTTATTGCCTTAAATGTTTTCAATGAGCTTGAAACTTGCAAGCTATAGTATCAATTGATGACAAACCTCGTATTTGTCAAATTTTAAAAAAATTCATCGAGCGGTTTTTAATTCATTATCTTTTATGTAGGCATAGATCAAATTATAAACAAAAATGGCAACAAGCGCACCTGAACGCTCGCTCGTCAAATTCTTTTTTCTCGCAATCGACCGAAACAATCCCCACCACTGTTTTACACACGATTTTTAATGGAATCAAACTACTATAAGTTGAAATTGCAATTCACAGGCGCGTCGTTTTCTTCAGATATTACCCCATTTTCTCGTTAGTATGTTTTTGACTGTATTTATAGGCCCGAAAACTTCATCCCCAAATATTTCGAAAACGCTCTCATAGAATTTGTTCAAACTTTGCCAACATTGAGGCAGCTGTGTGTGGTACAAGCTCCTTTGAGCGATTTCCGAAAAAATCTCCTGGTGCCGAGCAATACGAGCGAAAGTAAAAAACGTAATGACGTCATTTCGTCGCTATGGCAACTCCGATGTCAATAAAACACTGGTCATAAAAAATAATTTTATCTTTATCTGATACAGCTGTGGTGATCGTTTTTCGATAGCATTGTTAATGGCGACGTAGTCAATTCTCAAATTTGAGCGGCGGTGTTTCCCCTAAAAAATCCAGTTGAGCCACCTTAATAGCTTGTAATAATGCTTAATTTATATTTTTTCTTAAATTGTTTAAGTGACAGAAGCAGATGACGTCACATGAAAACATTAAAAACAACAAAAATTACTTTTCTTGCCCAATGCTCAGGTCTCAGGCTAGTTCAAAAAGTTGAAAGTCTTTCAGTTGGGTCATCCCCAAAGGGGTGAGCTTCGACCACCTTCGGAACACTGTGGACATGGTGGATAATGGCTATTCCATTCTATTCGTACTTCCTTCGGAAATTTTTTGTCAACTTACTTGACCAATATTTAGCAAATATTGGTGGCGAGGCCGAAACACGCATAAGCTTTATAGTTTCTTCTCAGTCTTCCTGTCACTTTTTCCTTGTAACTTATTTCAACTTTCTTTGTTTAAATAAATAAAATAATAAAATTTACACTTGTCGGCTGACTCATGATGGGTTCCATTTTTGTTTATTTATTATTTATTTATTTATTTATTTATTTATTTATTTATTTATTTATTTATTTATTTATTTATTTATTTATTTATCTAGGGGCAACCGCACAAACAAGATAGTGACAACCATTTTTTTGTGATTTTCCTGGTTGGTTATAACATTTAACATTATTTCACTGTTATTGACTCTCCTAGATCATCCGTTTACATGTAGTTAGAAAATACCATGAACGCCACATCCATGAAAAAAAGAAAAGTAGAGCGGTACTACTTCTTCGGGGAGTGTCACAGAGACAATACAGAGGGGGATATCCTCTTTGAGACGTGTGCCCGTGTAAATGTCATATTTTGAAAGAAACATCTTCAAAATGATAATGGATACGGAGTGTCCGAAACATGTCTTTGAAATTTAGAAGTGTGTTTATTTTTCCAAGTGTTTAATTTCGCTCATACTTTGAAAAAATTTCGCTTATATTTTTTGATAGTCGATAGTCTTTAACTTTCTAAACATGCACGATAGTGGCCCTACACTAGTTATATATCAAACAACGTAGCTCCTGGCTTCCTAGTAAGCAAAGGAATCAAATTGTCTACAATTTTTGCTGGACGCACACACTTGGGACTTTTGCCCAACAAAATTAAGATAAAGATATACGAACGAAAATTTCGCTCGCATAGCTTGATTTCTCGGTGGTGTTTTTTTTTCTACACTACAAGCGTTCCAATTCTATTGACATCAGCGGTTGAAGTCTCACTGAAATAGCCGGCGTTCGATCTCAACATACTGAAATTTCAAAATTTACTGTTGCGTTTGTTCAACCTTTAAACTTTAAATAAAACGGCATACTGACTTTTTAAAAAAAACTGACAAATGAGAAAAAAAAGAATAATTATAGCTTCGGTTGGAATTGAACCAACGACCAAGGCATACACAACTTCTGTAGAAGTGTTCTCTACCAACTGAGCTATCGTAACTTTGTATAGTACAGAATGTTTTGTTTTGTATATTTAAATATTATATTTGGACGCGCTTTTAAAAAAGTACATGTTTAATTACTCGGTTATGAGTAAGCAAAACCCTAAAAAACGCCTTGTTTTAGATTGTCGTACAGATATAATTTCTACCAAATTTTTACTCTGCATGTCGCAATAATATTCAAGCGTAGGAAATGATTTAAATATATGCAGTTACAGAGCAATGTATGGATTTCTTGACTCTTGAAAGATCCACACCAAAAACCAAAATTTAGCGGGATATTAAAAGTCGTACAGAAAGACTTCATGCCCATAGGCGTACGGGCACCTTCGGACCTGGGAGGGCGGAGACCTTATTGCTCGAAAAAAAATAATATGCATTGAAAGCTGAATGAAAAGGAATATAAAATGGACAACAGAACCAAACGTGCATTGAAATAGTCGTGTAAACCTTGCCTTCTTGATTAAAGGAAACAATAGTTTCGTGGCGTTGCCCAAATGCACTGAATCTAGTTCAACTAAACTTAAAGTATTTTGGGGGAGCCAATTTGTATTGTTTTTCCCCCACTTGAAAGTTACACAAAAGCGTGTGAAACATTCAAGGATGAATGGGTTAAAACCTTTCGTTGAAAGTTTTGAGTTAGCCCTGGGAACTTAATATTTGAGTCAAAAAGAGCAAAGCTGGATCCACCGCGAGCAAACGCTTAAGCTATAGAAAAGCTGATAGCGACTGAATCAAACTGAGGGGCCACGCTGAATTTGCGAGAAATCTCGAACATGATTAAAGCAAATTGCGAGAGGAAACGAAAGCAAATGAAAGAGAAATTTGGACTTTTGAACCACAAAGTTTGCATTATTTTCAATACTTTTTCTGTCGATGTAATTCATTTGAACGTAATGTTGAGAGTTGTCGGCTTATTTTCTATTTTTTTCTCCAGGCTTGTTGCCCGAATTCTAAGCATTTTGCCCGAAAAATTTCGGCACTGGGGGGGCTGCAGCCCCCCTCGCCCCCCCGCCTCGTACGCCTATGTTCATGCCAGATTTTAGACTGAAAGGCCGCAATATTCGAGCCGTAGAATTATTTAATCACAAAGATGATTTACATAATTACAGAGCAATGTATAGGAACATCATAGAATCGCAAATTTCTCAACTCTTGAAAGATTTTTATCAAAAACAAAAATGTAGGGTTATTAAGAGTCGTACAGAGATACTTCATGCCAAATTTTAGACTGAAAGGTGTAATATTCGAGCCGTAGAATTATTTAATGGCATTTATTTAATTTTTACAGAGCAATGTATGGGCACGTTGAACAGAATTGCTAATTTCTCGGCACTCGAAACATTTTCATCCAAAACAAAAATGTAGGGTTATAAAGAGTCATACAGAGATACTTCATGCCAAATTTTAGACCGAAAGGTGTAATATTTGAGCCGTAGAATTATTTAATCGACTTAATTATTTAATTTTATTTATTTTATATCTTGTTTGTGTAA
>NW_027557018.1:0-7301 GCF_052425735.1 Oculina patagonica
AGATTCCATTTTTGCCGTGCGTCTGTTTAGTTATAGATCACAGATGACGTCAAAATATGGTAAGAAGCAAAAAAGTGGCCCACGAGCCGCTAGGCGAGTTGGTCACTGTTGTTCTTATCACATTTTGACGTCTTCTGTGATCTATAACTGAACAGACGCGCAGTAAAATTGAATCTATTTGTTTTATATAATAAAACTCTGATTTGGACTATGAACTCTGATCACGCGCGCGAGTCACACCACTGCGTGACGTCATCTATGCGTCTGTACTCTAATAGATCATAAGTAAGAACCAATCAAAATGCGCGTAGAATTCAGGTTATTATTAAGTAGACCATTGAAAAATATACTGTATAAATAATGCCAAAGCTTTATAGCTGAAATACAGCTGATGTCGTTAAAAGTAAATGGCAATCAGCTCATGTCACTATGGACTACACAGAGGGGATCTGCATATTGGAACTCTCCTTAGTTGTAATATAGTTTTATTAACCGCTTGGTCAATAAAGAATTTAAGTAACGTTTAAGTAAGGGATGAATTACTCCTACACAGGTCACCCTTTGTAACATAGACTCGCACTTTTTTATTTGGGGCATCACTGTTACCATAGTAATATGTGAAACGACTCTAATACAAAGAGGACGTCTTCTCTGGTGGAAGATAATGAACCCCTGGAGAGAATTTGGGGATTACAGAACATATTATCTACATCTCATTGTCATAAAGTCTTTGTAACCTTTACACGTATAGCTATTTCGAGAAAGGTCGTCGGATGAAAGCGTCGGATGACACCAAATGGTGTCTGGGCATTCACTCAGGAATTTTGCATATTGGTCAAGTCTGTATTTGTGCACGTGAAGAATTTGTTTTTTCTCTCAGGAGGCCTGCTTCTGTAGCTTTACTTTCACTTTCGAATCAATGTCTTTGAGTTTTGAAAATTCTTCTAAAATTTAGCGTGGCTAGAAGTACCCTGAAAACAAAGAAAATATGCAAATTCGCGTTTGTCATGTCGCTATATCTCATTAGTATTTAGCACGTAATCTCGTACCCAGATCTTCTCAACCCTCGGAGAGAACATCTGGTAAAGTCGGATTTTGCTCGCGTCAAATGTGCCAGAAATCTGACACACGACGCGACTACGCATGCTCGGCAATTAAGTATGAAAAACTCACTTGGCCGAGATAAATAGGTCATGAACTACTTCCCTATACAAAAAAAGACAAGTAACACAATCTTGAGATACAGTTGGGGAAGAAAGAAACCCGTCACTCATGTTTTGCTGATAAATTAAAACACTCAATCCAGCCTTCAACGGCGGGGAAAAGCGCGCGCTGTGTTTGACGCGTACAAGCTAGCTGTACGCGTCAAGTACGCGTCAGATTTGCAAAAGTTTTTCACCCATCTTTTTACCTACGAATATCATCATTTTTAAACATTTTGTACTAACAAGCTTGAACTTCAAACTGTATCTGTAGCTTATTCGCATTAGTGACGTTCAAAACACGAACGCATTTAGAAAAGTCTTTGAATCCAAATATTTTCTTAGTAGCTAACGTGCGGTGCGCGCGTGCGAAACAAATTTTTCATCATCCGCGCGCAAATGCTGAAGCTGTTCATCAACCAATCAGATTGGCGAACTGAACTGACTTTACCAGATGTGTACTACCGTGGAAAGTAGACATCTGGTCCCGGTTGTTCAAAGGGTGGATAACACTATCCACCGGATAAATTGCTATCCAGCGGATAAGTGCTGACGAAACATACCACGCTATCCACTGGATAGTGATTTATCCGGTGGATAGTGTAATCCACGCTTTGAACAACCGGGGCCTGGGTACGAGATTAATTTAGCACGTGCAGTAGCTCTCTTCTTCCACCCATACTACCTTTCGGTCTTGTCGCGTGCACTTTGTGCTTTTTTGCGACAACTTTTCTCGAAACATCTGTATGTGACTTGTTATTTTAGTCCTTCATCCCACCTTTTTTTTTAATTAATTATTTATTGCAACACAAAGAACACTACTTACAAAAAATTTATACACTACTTGCGTCATTCATTGCGTACAGCCACGCATGTTTTGGCTCTGGAAATTTCTGCTTTTTGTGCCTTACTGAGACCTGATTAAGCTGGCCCATCTATTAAGCAGCTATTGTAACGTGACACTTGACACAGTGGGCTGAACTAACGAGCTTTCAGCGACGTTTCTTGACGAATTGAGAGGCTTTTTCTGGGCACTTATCGGAAAACTTGGATATAACGGAACAGTTTTCTGTTGATCGCGTAACCACATCTGATCTACGCGAGTTGTAACGGCTTTGTACGCGAAAGGCTAACGACTGAAGCTACTGTCAACGCGTTGGAGGAACGGGCGCTGCGCGCGAAAAAAAAACAATAATAACGAACTTAGAGCGCGCTTTGAAGAACTTTCTATCAGCTCTATTACTCGCACCAGCGCGCGCACCAGGTGAAAACGCTTTTTTTGATACAAACTACGTGCGCATGGGTGCGATAAAACAGTAAAAACTGTCATAAAACAACGGTCGGGGGTGATTGTGATGATACACCTTGCAAGAAGAATATATGAATGCCGGAGCACATTGGTAGTACTACTTATTCTGTGGCAGCGACAGGAAGTGAGAGAAGTGTCCCGCGATTGATAGATAATGCGGCTGTAGTACAAACTAACTATTCTAAATGCGGATGGCGGAAAGGTTTACGTCAACACACCAAGCTATCCACAAAACCTGTGGCGTATTATGCTAACTCTACCGCAGCACGCCGAATCTTACTACTTAGTGGCGACATCAGCACAAATCCTGGACCAAGTAAGGATGGTGTGAGAGTCAGTAAGGATTACCTGGAACAGTTTGCAAAAGCTATTAATCCGCGATCAAGAAACCTAAACATTGCTCATATTAACATCCGCAGCCTGAGAAACAAACTGGAAGAGGTTAAACTTCTATTGTATTTGTGTCGCTTTGATGTGTTGTCAATAACCGAGACCCATTTGGATGACACGATATCAGACCGTCAGTTAGAAGTTAAAGAATATAAGATAATAAGAAGGGACCGGGGCGTTGGCACAGCTGGTGGGGGTTGCGTGGTATATGTGGCCAGGTACATATGTTCATCCCGGCTGAGAGTCTTGGAAACACAAGAAGTCTAGGGGATGTGGCTGAAGCTGTTAATCGACTCTAACGCTTTTGTATTTGGAACAATCTATAGACCTCCATCGGATGGAGCATTTTATGAACGGTTTCACGAGATTCTGGAGAAGGTATGGATGAAATACAAGAACGTTGTCATTGTGGGTGATTTCAATTGCGATTACGCGCAACGAAATGGTGACATTGTGTTGTCAACCACCGGTAGTAAGTTACAGACATCACTTCTTCAATTTGACTATACCGTGGTTAATAACGAGCCAACAAGAGTGACACGTGACACCTCTACACTTATAGACCTAGTCATCGCAAGCAGAGCAGGGCTTATCAGCAACACACGTAATCTGGAGCTTGGCATCTCGGATCACATGTTAGTGTATACTTGTGTTCAAACAAGAGTCCGAAGACCACCTCCGAAAATAGTCAAAGGCCGCACCTTTAAGAACTTCAATCGGTGTGAATTCATCAGGGATTTAGAGGACGCCCCCTGGTCTGTGTGTTCTGCGTTTGTTGATCCTGATGACTGTTACTGGGCGTGGTCAAACATCTTTAACGACATCTGCAACAGACACGCACCTTACAGGGAAGTGAAGATCAGAAGTCAGTCTCTCCCGTGGATAACACCGCAGATACGCCATACAATGAACCAGAGGTTTAAAATCCTACTGATGGCCAGAAGAACAAACAATGAGGAACTCTGGAAAATATACCGCGAGCTGCGAAACAAAGTAACGTTAGACGTCAGAAAGGCAAAGTGCAAATATTACACAGAGCTATTTGCTGAGGTAAAAGATTGCAAGTCCTACTGGAGGCTGATAAAGGAATCTGCTTGCTATAAAACATCCTTACCAATTATGGCGATGACAGGACCTGGCGGAGAAACCGAAACATCAGATCTGGCTATTGCGAACATTTTGAACGAACACTTCGCTACAATAGGAGAGAAACTAGCCAGCGGCCTTCCTCAAGCAGAGCGACAGCACCCCTTAGCAAACCTATCCCGTGTCACACCCACGGTAATGACAATTGATCTAACAACAGATATTCTCAAGAAGGCGCTTTTTAAGTTGAAACCAGACAAAGCAAGTGGCCCGGACCACGTTTCCTCCAAACTTCTAAAGTATGCTGGTAATGTCATCATACCGTCACTGATGTCTGTCTTCACTGCAAGTACTGCATCCAATTCTGTCCCTGCTACTTGGAAATTAGCTAATGTGTCGTCATTGTATAAAAGTGGTGACGAGACAGACAAGCATAACTATCGTCCGATATCCCTTTTGTCCGTTCCTGGGAAGCTGATGGAGTCATGTATAGGCTCCATCATCACCACGCATATAACAAATCACGACTTAAGAAGCAGGAACCAGTGGGCATATAGAAAGGGCTACTCGACAGAACTACTGCTGGTGAAGATGACTGAAGACTGGAGAACGGCGCTGGACAGTAACCTGGTGGTGGGAATAGTGTTTGTGGACTTCCGCAAAGCCTTTGATTCTATATCCCACTCGCTGCTGCTACAAAAACTCCAAGGGCTTGGCATTTCAGGAGACCTTTGGTCTTGGATCAAGGACTACCTTTCAGAAAGACACCAGGTCACGGTAATTAACGGCAGTCGATCCAGCCTACAGACAGTGAAATTTGGCGTACCACAAGGATCTGTCCTTGGTCCTCTACTTTTTGCATTGTTCTGCAACGATCTGCCAAATATAACCGATGGTAGTGAAGGAGAGCTTCACATGTATGCTGATGACACAACCATCTACGTCGCGGCCACAAGTCCGGACATGGTAGCCACCGTGCTAAATTACATCTTACGGAAATTATATCGCTGGTGTTGTCAAAATTTGCTGACGCCACACCCGGGAAAAACAGAATATATGCTGCTATACCGAGGATCATTTACTGGCCCTTTACAAAGCATTAAGCTTGGGGAAAATAACATCAGGCAAGTCACTTCAGCAAGGTGTCTAGGTGTCCAAATAGACAGTGCACTCAAATGGAACATTCATGTCAAAGAACTGTGTAAACGTTTCACCCAGAAACTGAACCTTTTAAGATCATTGTATTTTTTGCTAATTCCTGCGAGAGTAGACTTTTATTTTAAAGTAATTTTACCGTCTGTAATGTACGGTATGATAGTCTGGGGGTCGTGTGGCTCAACACTTTTTAGTGACTTAGAAAAAATCCATGTGCGTGCCGCCAAGATAATTTTCGGCTTAGACTGGTTCACCCCTTCAGAAGACGTACTGCGTCAAGCAAAGTGGATACCATTTAGGCAAATGTACATCCGCAGGGTACTTTGTTTTGTCTTCAAATGTGTATCTGGAGGTGCTCCGGTCCAATTACAACACTTGTGGACGGAGCAGAAGACTAATTACAATCTTAGAAGGAAAAATTGCTTGTCAGTACCAAGACCAAAGACTGACTTTCTCAAAAAGTCGATTACTTATGAAGGGGCCACATTATGGAATTCTTTGAATAACGAGGCCCGCCTTAAAGAATCGTTGGCAAGTTTCAAGGGTGCTTTGAAAGTATTAGGGATTTAGAGGTTGTGTATTTTTGTTTGTTTGGAATGCTTAGTTTGTAGTCTTTAATATTTGTTATTTAAGGGTTTAGTTAGCTTCAATAGTAATTTGTAAACACGACCACAACAGCTATGCTGCAAAACATTTATCGTGTATAAATAAAAGCTTTTATTATTATTTATTATTATTATTATTATTACTTACAATGCTACTTACAATACATTACTTATTACATTATTTCTTCACTACTTTTATATACATTTTTTTTAAATAGTAATATCACGATATCACGCATTACAATGCCTACTATAACAAATAACATTCTTACAAAGGTTAGGGTTACAGTGTACTTACAAAATTTAGTTTTTACTATTACAATTAGATCTTAATACTAACTATATATTTTTTATTTGTCTATTATTTATTCTTCTAAGAGTACTATATAAATATTATGCTTAATAACTACAGTTCTAATCATCTAAAAGCTCACGGATGCTCGAACGCCGGACGGTTCCGTAGACAATTTGCTTTTTAGCCCGGCTTTTTACGCAAGATTTTGAATGCTAGTAAGCTAAAGGATTCATTTTCTTTGGCTGCTGTGTAGATGTAGTATCGAACTACAATCAGGCAAAGATTGAGCACGCGGAAAGATCGTTCCTCGGGGTGATATGCATATATTTTATCTTTGTTGGTCAGAGCCACCTTGGGTGAGTTCCTTCACTGTTGGAAATTCTTCTCCCGGAACACGGCGCCACTTGACAACTCCCTCCATAGCACGCCTCAGTCCACCGGGTAACTAATTCATGGAGGTTCATGTTGCTACGTAAATCTCCGGTCTAGAAACTTCCATTGATAAATGACGAATGCTTGCGTGTCTTTCCTTCAGTTGTTTTTATTAACTGTGCTGTTGTGAAAAATGGAACTGCTTGCAATCGAGCTTTGCCACTGAAAACTTCGCTGCAATCGGAAAAAAGAGCAGCACGACTGTGCACCTTTTAGTCATACATCAACTTCAATTTCCAATTGTTTTGACAGGAGAGTAAACAAATCTAATGAGAGGGTCTGCATGGGGTTTAACTGATAGCCGAGAATTGGTCAACTGTCAGCTGAGAAATGACACCTGAAAACTTACTGATAGTTCAGAAATGGGCTGAATTTTGAGCTGTCAACTGAGAAATGACGCGTTTGTAACTGTTGGCTGAGATATGACACCTGAAAAACTTACTGATAGTTCAGAAATGGGCTGAATATTGAGCTGTCAACTGAGAAATGACGCGTTTGTAACTGTTGGCTGAGATATGACACCTGAAAAACTTACTGATAGTTCAGAAATGGGTTGAATTTTGAGCTGTCAACTGAGAAATGAGCGTTTGTAACTGTTGGCTGAGATATGACACCTGAAAAATTGACTGATAGCTGAGAGATGGCCAATGAATTAACTGATAACTGATAATCAAGCACCCCTATTCAGAACCTCTAATAACAATAAAGAGAATGCCTTGTAGCGCTTTGTCTATATACATTCTCCTTTTTTTTCTGAAGCGGGAAGAGAGAGAAACGCGTTACCTGTAACTTTGAGACCGTTAATACTATGACCACAAAATGTCAAT
>NW_027557019.1:0-7286 GCF_052425735.1 Oculina patagonica
AGTCACTGTCAGTCAGTCAGTCAGTCAGTCAGTTGGCGCATAAAGAGTACAAAATTACATCAATCAATTGGCGCATAAAGAGTACAAAAATCAACTTATGAATGAAATAACTGCATTGGATTCTAGACACAGTCAGGACGTCTGGAAACAAATCAACAAACTTAGGAAAAATAATACGGTTGAGGAAAAACCCCTCATCTCCCCAGAAGACTGGATACGGCATTTCCAGGAGTTACTATGTCATAACCATGAATCTGGCGCCAATAATTATCCAACCGATGACGAAGAATCTCGCGAAGATAATAACCACACGAATAACATGGATGATACAGAAGTTCTGTCAGCTGATGACATTTTAGGAATACCTATCACATCGAAGGAAATACATGAACATATTTCCAAACTTAAAACAAAAAAAGCAAGTGGCGTGGATTCTATCTTAAATGAAATGATTACACATGGAAGATATTATTTATTGCCTTCATTAGAAAAAATTTTCAACGATATACTTAACACCGGTAAATTTCCTACCGATTGGAATATTGGGGTGATAAGACCCATTTACAAAAAGAAGGGCGATAAACGCTCGCCAGCCAACTACAGGGGAATTACTCTAACAAGTTGTTTAGGAAAATTATTCACATCAATTTTACAATCAAGATTAAATAAATTCATCGAAACTCACAACATTCTCAACCCAGAACAATTTGGATTTAGACCAAATGCGAGAACAACAGATAGTCTTTTTATTTTGCAACAACTTATTCATAAGTACACTAAACAACATAAGAAGCTATATGTTGGTTTTATTGATTATGAGAAAGCTTTTGATAGCGTATGGCAGTCTGGGTTGATTTATAAGTTGCAACGTTACGGTATCAAAGGAAAATTCCTAAATGTCATTAAGTCCATGTATTCTTCGATTAAGAGTTGTGTTCGCATAAATAAAAACACAACAACGGATCTGTTTTCATGCAATAAAGGCATAAGGCAAGGTGATGGATTAAGTCCAGTTCTGTTTTCTTTGTTTGTGAATGATTTACCAGATTACTTTAGAGTCAACAAATGCAAAGGGGTAGTATTAAACAATCAATTACTTAATTGCCTAATGTACGCAGAGGATCTATTAGTATTAAGCGATTCTCCAGAAGGATTGCAAAAATCACTTGACGTTATTCATAAGCACGCTCAAGAATGGAAGCTAAAAGTAAACACCAAAAAATCAAACATCATTGTATTTAGTGGTAACGGTCAGAACAAACACAAAAAAGATTTTAAATACGACAATGAAACTTTAAATATTGTCGACAAACAAACATATCTAGGCATAGAAATGACATCTTCTGGTCGTTACACCTATGCAAGAGAAATAATTAGCAAAAAGGCTACCAAAGTTATTTCCATCATTAAACGATTTCTATCCAACATTGATTCATCAACAATTGTGATACGAAATAAACTTTTTGATGCTTTAGTTAAACCCATACTTTTGTATGGTTGTGAAATATGGGGA
Organism: Oculina patagonica; assembly: GCF_052425735.1. NCBI lineage: Eukaryota > Metazoa > Cnidaria > Anthozoa > Scleractinia > Oculinidae > Oculina > Oculina patagonica. The sequence goes on from NW_027557019.1 coordinate 1,514, forward strand.
CCCGAACTTTTATCATACAAAACACATTTCGATAAAAGTACAATTGAACAAGTTCACATCCGGTTTTGCAAACAAGCATTAAATGTACCATGGTATGCAGAAAACGTAGCATGTAGAGCAGAACTAGGTCGATACCCTTTAGCAATAGACATTAAAGCATCTATCTTATGCTATTTTCAAAGATTAGAACATAAGATAACCAATCCCATATTAAATGATGCATTTCTTTACGCCAAAAAACATACTAAATCTGTTAGTTTATTAAATGATGATGAAGCATTAGGAATTCTCTCCGATAATGACACATCAGCCCCACAACTTTCAACGAATTCTTGCTCTAAAATTAAACATAGGTTAAGAAAAAATTATTTCCAAAATTGGTCAAAGGTCCGAAATTGCGCGTCAGTTAGCTCTAGAGAAAAATTCACTCACAAGGAAGTTAAAAAAGATTACCAATTAGAAGAGTATCTCACTACAGTTAAAAATCCAGCGCATCGAATAAAACTAACTAAACTAAGATTAGGGGTACATTCCCTACGCATACAGACTGGAAAATATGAAAATGCGGGAGCATCCATACCAGTTGAAGAAAGAAAGTGCTTGGTATGTAAGGAAAACCACATAGAGGACGAACAGCATTTTTTAATGTATTGCAAAGGGTATAATGATATTAGAAAAGAGCTTCATTCAATCGTGTCACAAACTGATCCTCGCTTTGTAGATTTAACTGATCATGAAAAAATAAAGTACCTTCTTAAACTAGATAATTATGCTACCTCTAGAATCATAGCTAAATATATCTTCCTAATGTTTCAAAAACGAAAAGAAATTTTAAATTGAAAGTTATATCAATAAATAGTTGTATAATTAATAGTCCAATAATTACCGTAAACGTTTGCATTGTAATTTCATTGTTTGTTATTAAGTAATTTGTTAGCATAGTTGCTATAACACCTTTATTGTAACTAGACCAATACCTCCCTTTGGAGTGTAAGGCACAATAAAGATTTACTGTTACTGTTACTGTTACAGTCAGTCAGTCACTGTCAGTCATTGTCAGTCAGTTTTAAAAATCTGGAGCGCATTGAATAAAAATAACTAAACTACGATTTAAGGGGTACATTCCCTACGCATACAGACTGGAAAATATGAAAATGCAGGAGCATCCATACCAGTTGAAGAAAGAAAGTGCTTGGTATGTAAGGAAAACCACATAGAGGACGAACAGCATTTTTTAATGTATTGCAAAGGGTATAATGATATTAGAAAAGAGCTTCATTCCATCGTGTCACAAACTGATCCTCGCTTTGTAGATTTAACTGATCATGAAAAAATAAAGTACGTTCTTAAACTAGATAATTATGCTACCTCTAGAATCATAGCTAAATATATCTTCCTAATGTTTCAAAAAAGAAAAGAAATTTTAAATTGAAAGTTATATCAATAAATAGTTGTACAATTAATAGTCCAATAATTACCGTGATCGTTTGCATTGTAATTTCATTGTTTGTTATTACACCTGCTTTCAGTGTTACGTGCATAGCTATCTTTCTACATCCATCTTTCGACATCATCTTTCGACATCGTCTTTCAACCTGCTGTTTGAAATGAGCCAATCAAAACCTATACATACCATTGTTGGTTTCATGCAAATGTGCGAAAAGGTCAGAAGGTCATGCTAGTGGGCTGTGATTGGCGGATTTCGATCCGTGTTGTTTGTTTAGCATGTCGAAAGATGGATGTCGACAGAAAGCCGCTATGCACGTAACACTGAAAGCGGGTGTAAGTAATTTGTTAGCATAGTTGCTATTAATAACACCTTTATTGTAACTAGACCAATACCTCCCTTTGGAGTGTAAGGCACAATAAAGATTTACTGTTACTGTTAGTCAGTCAGTCAGTCACTGTCAGTCATTGTCAGTCATTGTCAGTCAGTCAGTCAGTCAGTCAGTCAGTCAGTCACTGTCAGTCAGTCACTGTCAGTCAGTCAGTTAGTCAGTCAGTCACTGTCAGTCAGTCCGTCAGTCAGTAGTAGGGGACCCGAACTTTTATCATACAAAACACATTTCGATAAAAGTACAATTGAACAAGTTCACATCCAGTTTTGGAAACAAGCATTAAATGTACCATGGTATGCAGAAAACGTAGCATGTAGAGCAGAACTAGGTCGATACCCTTTAGCAATAGACATAAAAGCATCTATCTTCTGCTATTTTCAAAGATTAGAACATAAGATAACCAATCCCATATTAAATGATGCATTTCTTTACGTCAAAAAACATACTAAATCTGTTAGTTTATTAAATGATGATGAAGCATTAGGAATTCACTCCGATAATGACATATCAGCTCAACAACTTTCATCAAAATATTCTTGTTCTAAAATTAAACATAGGTTAAGAAAAAATTATTTCCAAAATTGGTTCAGTAAAGGTCCGAAATTGCCCGTCAGTTAGCTCTAGAGAAAAATTCACTCACAAAGAAGTTAAAAAGGATTACCAATTAGAAGAGTATCTCACTACAGTTAAAAATCCAGTGCATCGAATAAGTATTACTAAACTACGATTAGGGGTACATTCCCTATGCATACAAACTGGAAAATATGAAAATGCAGGAGCATCCATACCAGTTGAAGAACGAAAGAGCTTGGTATGTAAGGAAAACCACATAGAGGACGAACAGCATTTTTTAATGTATTGCAAAGGGTATAATGATGTTAGAAAAGAGCTTCATTCCATCGTGTCACAAACTGATCCTTGCTTTGTAGATTTAACTGATCATGGTTGAAAAAATAAAGTACCTTCTTAAACTAGATAATTATGCTACCTCTAGAATCATAGCTAAATATATCTTCCTAATGTTTCAAAAAAGAAAAGAAATTTTAAATTGAAAGTTATATCAATAAATAGTTGTATAATTAATAGTCCAATAATTATCGTAAACGTTTGCATTGTAATTCAATTGTTTGTTATTAAGTAATTTATTAGCATTATAACACCTTTATTGTAACTAGACCAATACCTCCCTTTGGAGTGTAAGGCACAATAAAGATTTACTGTACAGTTACTGTCAGTCCGTCAGTCACTGTCAGTCAGTCACTGTCAGTCAGTCACTTTCATTCAGTCAGTCACAGTCAGTCAGTCACTGTCAGTCAGTCACTGTCCATCAGTCACTGTCAGTCAGTCAGTCACTGTCAATCAGTCAGTGTCAGTCACTGTCAGTCAGTCACTGTCATTCAGTCAGTCACTGTCAGTCAGTCAGTCACTCACTCAGTTAGTCAGTTAAACGCAAATGCCAGGAAAATTCGTAATGCCTAATTTTCAAGCTGACACCAGTCATCTGCACAGTCTGAATTCAGATTTTTGATATCTATAGGCAATGCCACACGCTCTTCTTGCACCTTTGAACTCAAAATTGGTTTCATGGCACACTGAAGCCAGTGTTTTTAACTGAAATCTTGACTTTCCACTGATGAAGGGCTGAGCCCAAAACATATGAAACTGTGAACTGTTTCAAGTTCACTTACTACTCATTTAGTTAAAACTACTAACTTAGTCAGTCAGTCAGTCAGTCAGTCAGTCAGTCAGTCAGTCTGTCTGTCTGTCTGTCTGTCTGTCTGTCTGTCTGTTGTCTGTCTGTAAGTCAGTCAGCCAGCCAGTCTGTCTGTCAGTCCTGGAGTCAGTCTGATGGTTGTTTGTCGTCAGCTGTTTGGCTGGATGACCATGCATCCCATTGTTAGACAGCAGCCAGTCAGTAAAAGGTAGCCACTTTCACTGACAGTTGGTTGGTTGTACGATCCTCCGTTCCTTAGTTCACTTTGTTAGCCCAAATTTAATGAGAATCATCCCAGAATCTTTCCTTTGAAATCTTTTGAAGGTGTGATCATCGAATATCACATGAACTAAGTGTTTTATCCTGCACTTTCAGTCATTGGTGCTAAGATTTCTGAATACCTTTTGGAAAAATCCCGTGTTGTACGCCAAAGCAGTGGAGAGGAGAATTTTCATATCTTTTACTACTTGTTTGCTGGTCTCTCTACTGATGAACAAAACACGTATGGACTAACCAGACCAGACAAGTACTGGTAAGAGAAATGATGAGTTGTTATCCCCTCTTTTTGGTTTTTCCCCCATTGATATTTGTACCCCAGGTACTGTACACTTGGACCATAAAAAAGAAGAATCAGTTTCACAACATAGCTTCCCATGCAGAGTTCCTTTGGTCTATGCACAATGTATCTTATGTTACTGACCGATAAAACAAAAAAAATAGGGCCCCAATGGGTCCATGTGTTTTGCTGCTAGAGCAAAGTCTTAGGGAACATGTTGATGAAAGACAAGTGAGTCGAGATTGAAATCCAACGTCTTTTATTGTCTGTCACTTGTGTGCAGGTTAATAATTGCACTATATTGTAGTCACTTTGTGTTAATTCAATCCTGATAATTTTACTGATCAATGTTATGTTGAAATCAACAACGGAAAGACGGCGTTGAACGTAACGCAAAGTTCATTTTGAAAGCGAAAGTTTACAAATAATTATTATCATTCGTCAGTCATCCCTTCACGCATGAACACTCGTCGAATTTCAGTGTCTTCACAACAAGATCGGAAGATCGATAAGGACCAATTTTTGATTCTGCGAAAGTTCGTTTTCTTAAAGTTTTAGAAATTTGTGAAGTTGGAGGATTCACTGAGGACTGCGTAGCCGAAGATGCAGTGGCTCGCTGGACATCAAATTCTATTTTTCACGGCGTTTAATTAATCTTCCGCACAAAATAAACATGTGGCGCCAGCGCGTCTGGCAGTCAAAAATTCATTTTTCAAAAACCTTTCCCTTTCCAGCTATTTTAGCGGGGCTTATACTATAGTACCTACCTGTCAGTCGTAGAAAAGCTGAAATTTAAGGATGAACTGTTTATTAAATGAAGACCGTATTATTTTTTAATAACTAGTAAACAAACTGGTCGCCACGCATTTAAACACGAACTGACGAATGTTGCATCTGATGCAGTGAATCTGGTGAATGAGAACTTCCTTTAATATTTCTTTGTTTTCGACGGTGTGCACCACTGAATAAGTTTCTTTCCCATTGTGATGTTACTAGTATTAATTCGTTTCTAGCTGTCTTTTATATAGCTCGAATACAGCTACCATTAGCGGTGCAGCCTACCAGCATGGTATATTCCTTTCCAGCTGTCTTTGCGTGACAAGTTACACGTTCATACATTTTATTTTAAAATATGAAGTTCAGAGTTAATACAGTACTAGTATGCTGTAGACAGTGTAGACAAGGTGAGGGTAAGTTTATTTTCAAAGCGAAAGTTTACAAACTGTGCACTAACCGGTCCTTTGGAGAAAATATTTATGACCTTCGGCGAGGTTCCAAGTCTTCGCTCTTTTCGTAAATGATGAAAACTGCAGAATAATTTTCTCATAAAACTGGAGTGGTCGCGCCACAGTTTGTTTTCTTTCCCAATGCGATATACTTTTAAATCGGTTTTCTGTTTTCCAACGTGTCCAACGTGGTTTGCGTTCGAATACTTTGGCCCGTAACTTCGAATGCGATCAGCGCTACGGTTCATTGGTTTCGATTTTGTTTGTTCATGGATTTGATTGACATCGGTAGTTCAGATTTCTCCTCTGTTACGGCACTTACACCTTACGGCACTTACCACCTTACGGCACAAACTTCAGCTCTCAATGTGTTTTGCTTGCAGCCATTGCGGCTGCAGCAAAACACAATGATGTTTATTATACATTCTGGGCCCAATTG
>NW_027557020.1:0-7285 GCF_052425735.1 Oculina patagonica
CAAGACAAGATAAAGATAAGAAACTTTATTTAAGTGTCAAAGCCTTATAGCCTGGAAAATAAAACCATACTAACTAGGGGACACTGCTAAAAACTAAAAGCTACACTAATACTAAATATAAATACAATAAAAATATATATAAGTCATATAAAAAATGTTATTATAATCTATGGTGTAAAAAATGTTAAAATCTTATAATAATGTTTTGACTTGAGAGGCACTAAGTGCAGCATAGGATGCATCCCTTACAGCCGCTGTCCATTAAGGGAGTTATATCTTTTTTGCGAATACGGTTTGTGAAAGCCTGCAGAGTCTTGGCTGATCTGTTAGCCGTAGAAAGTTTTCCCCATAGTTTGGGTCCTACATAACGTTTATATAAACTATATAAATTATTATATAAACTATATAAATTATTGCCATATCGATGAAGACAAAACACTACGTTTTGTAGTTAAATTGACAGTTGCCAATCAGGGTATAGTGTCCAATTCAAAACTGCCGTGCCATGGGCAAACTGAAGATTTCTGTTTTTACTTTTTTTTACTTTTCATTTCATTGGCGAGGATTCAATAACCACCTCTTACTTTGTTTGTAGTTCAAATCGGTACAATTTTGTGTACTTGCGTTATTTGCTCGGTTCAGAGTAAAAACAAAATATAATAAAACTACATAGTTTGTGTACTGGAATTTAAAAGGAAATGACATCGAATCCATCACAGCATGTGAGTTTAACAACGGAAGATAATACTCGTTGCTTGGATTTAATTCTGTTTTAAATTACAAGCATTCTTGATCGAGCCGGACACTTTTTTGCCCTCTTTATAAGACACATTCTTCCAGTTATAAATCCGTCTGCTTTCAATATATTTTGCTACAGAGTAATGACAATTTTTGGTTGTTCAGATAGTCATAATATTGACAGGGTGTTTAGTTTTATTTAAAACCCATGAGGGTTGAAACGTGTAATTTCCTTTGATTCCGCGTTTGTACATTCGTTTCCATTAAGTACCATATTTTGGAATTAAATTCATAGTGCTCGCTAGCTCGTTCTCGATGACTTAATCTTGTTTTGAACAAGTTTGGTTGAATAAAGTTAAATTTGGTAATTAATCCCATTTCATCGTCATTGCGTAGTCTGAAAACTTCACTTGGATACAAATATAATTAATTTCTATAGTTTCCAGGGCCGTAACAAGCAAGAGGCAAGACGAGGCACCTGCCTCGTCTAGATTTTTATCAAAATAAAAGCCAAAATACGTTTCAAAATATGTTAAAAACAGAATACGTTAATTTCCTCTCTGTATAATCTTTTCCTGTAAGTGCAATAGTACATTTAAAGTTGTTGTTGTTGTTGTTGTTGTAGTTTTGTTGGAAAATAATATTCAGTTGAACAATATTTATTTTTCTAAAGGAATTCCTCATGAAAAATGTCTCTGAAAGAAATTCAGAGCTTCTAGATTTCAAACGTTTTGGATGAAATCGGCCCCCAAAACCCCCTAGCAAGATGTTGCCTCGTCTATGGCAAAGGTCTGGTTACGGGCTCGAGTTCTGTAAGAAACTTATGTCGCTTAAGTTAGAATTTAAGTAACTCACCGCAAAACTGAAATTGTTGTTACATGTGTCAATACGCGTATTTCCTTTAAACAAGCGATCACACGCTTTGAACATGAAAAAGTTCATGACGGGAAGTTTTATTTAGACGAGCAATCACACGCTTTGAACATGAAAACTTCGATTAGTTTCATTTAGACAAGCGATCACACGCTTTGAACATGAAAACTTCGATCACGGAAAGTTTTATTTAGGCGAGCAATCACACGCTTTGAACATAAAAAATTCGATTAGTTCCATTTAGACAAGCGATCACACGCTTTGAACATGAAAACTTCGATTAGTTTCATTTGGACGAGCGATCACGCTTTGAACATGAAAATTTCGACTAGTTTCATTGAGACAAGCGATCTCACGCTTTGAACTGTCATGCTTCTTTTGCTCAAGTGTGTTCTAGCTTGTTTTTTTTTCTCAAGTGTGTTCTAGCGTGTCGTTTTCTCAAGCGTGTTTCACCGTGTCGTTTTCTCAAGCGTGTTTTACCGTGTCTATTTCTCAAGCGTATTCTAGTGTGTTTTAGTGTGCTTTCTCGCACGCTTAGCGTGTTATGATGAGCACGCTTATCTAAACAAAAGGTTTAGCGTGTTAGAATCACCGAAACAAAACCCAGTGTCTCCGTCTTTGTTGTACGAATAATATTAAATTTGCGCATAAAGCGTGTCCTAGGACACACTAGGCGTGCTATGTTAAAAGAAAGCGTGCTATCACCTTTTTCCCTGTTTTCCCATGAATGGTCACATATGGTACTTGGCAAAACTGAATATTCAGACGCTGTGAGAGCAGGTTACAACTTTCATCCCTTATGAGATTCCGCTAAAAAACTACCAAAGTTTTAACTACATTATTTTGTTTCAACGCTTTCTGCTCAGGAAGAACACACACAGACAACGCGATTTTGCACCCAGTGATCAGTCAAAATCTCTTTTGGATCATATCTGACTCGAATTTCTTTTGAAGTCTAACGCGAAGTCTAACGCTAATTTTAGCATTTGGCGTCAGTGATGACAATCAACAACACACTTAGTTTACCCCCCCCCCCTTTTTTGTCAACAAATGCAATGTTCTACCCTAGATGAAATCTTAGGAAAAAATTGCCTATTTTTCACGCTTCCTAAGGGCTTCCCTTGCAAACACATTTGCAAAAATATTTATAAATAAAGTTTATTCCACCACAGGTACAACAAGCCCCGTGGGAGATATTGACCGTGTGACCCTTGCTCAGCGATGTGTGGGTGTACACATTCTAAAAATATCGCCGTTACGCAACGGTCGCCGTGACGCTCAAAAATGACAACATTCATTCCATGTGGAACACAGATGACACGGTCTATATATCCTAAAGAGGTTGGAGACCTGTGTTCTACGGGGTCTTGTAGAAAGAACAATCTAGTGTATTTTACCTGACAACGCGATGGATAATTAACGATGCAGAGACATTGCAGGGCCTGTTCATAAATATTTCGACCACTACCGAAACGAGTCGTTGCGCTCCAGTGCACACACTTTTCAAATGCATACCGATGAGGGGAACCTGTTTCTTGTTACCTTAACCGTTTTTTTAACATGCGGCATGCCCCCCCCCCCCCCTCCCCTCCTAAAAAATGAATAAAATACACAAAAATAAAAATAAAATAAAACGGAATAAGATAAGATAAGATAATCTGAGTTGCCGTAGCGATATACCATCTGATATGATATTATATATAACATACATTGTAGCTAGTAGTTTTAGACAATGATAATTGTCTAAAATAATTGACTTGTGTTAGGTCCCATTTAATCAATCATGAAATTGATCCAAGTTAAATTCATCATATATATCATTGGGGATCTGCATTGTACTGTTGGTTGGTCAAGTGCTTTCAGCTTTTCACACGGAGCCTTGTGGAAGCGTTCAACCGATCTACGGCATGATGCTAAGGGAACATGTCTTTCAGTCAATGAATACCCCACACTCGCTCCAATGTTCGACGGCGTGCGACAAGAACTTCATTTGTCAAAGCTTCAATTACGCCGTAAATAAAAAGATCTGCGAATTAAACAATCGTACTAATGAGGCTACACCTGAAGATCTCGTCCCGGTAAAAGATGGGTTTTATATGAAAAGGTTCATGAAACGAGGTACGCATGCTAATTTATGCAGTTAAATATCAATTGTCTTTGTCATCTTTGTCTGTGGGCGTTGGACAATTATCCAAAAAATGACTCAAAAAGGTTAAAAAATACACAAAAAGTTGATATTCACAATATTTTTCAAACCTTAAATAGTTATTTCAATGAAGACGGGGAATAAATGGGAGCTAGCGACTTTATCCTCTCCCAGCTTCCGGTTGGGGAATATCCTGCCATCTGGCAAAGTGAGGGGAGGCCACAGTACATCCTCTTGTATTATATTCGTACTTCTTTACGAGAGATTTGTAAATATCCGGGATTACAACATGTTCGTTTCCCGCGTTGCTGTCTCTCTGCGAATGCCAGGCACCGAGGAAAAGTCTTTCGTGGAAAGCACTGTCTGTCTGTCTGTCTGTCTATCCGTCTGTCTGAGATGAAATCTTAGGAAAAAATTGCCTATTTTTTACGCTTCCTAAGGCTTCCCTTGCAAACACATTTGCAAAAATATTTATAAATAAAGTTTATTCCACCACAGGTACAACAAGCCCCGTGGGAGATATTGACCGTGTGACCCTTGCTCAGCGATGTGTGGGTGTACACATTCTAAAAATATCGCCGTTACGCAACGGTCGCCGTGACGCTCAAAAATGACAACATTCATTCCATGTGGAACACAGATGACACGGTCTATATATCCTAAAGAGGTTGGAGACCTGTGTTCTACGGGGTCTTGTAGAAAGAACAATCTAGTGTATTTTACCTGACAACGCGATGGATAATTAACGATGCAGAGACATTGCAGGGCCTGTTCATAAATATTTCGACCACTACCGAAACGAGTCGTTGCGCTCCGTGCACACACTTTTCAAATGCCCACCGATGAGGGGAACCTGTTTCTTGTTACCTTAACCGTTTTTTTAACATGCGGCATGCCCCCCCCCCCCCCTCCCCTCCTAAAAAATGAATAAAATACACAAAAATAAAAATAAAATAAAACGGAATAAGATAAGATAAGATAAGATAAGCACTTTAATTGAAGTTCCCAGTGCTACTCGGTTGGAGTAATCTTTCACTCCTCACACGGCCGTCCACCGTAGTCAGGTCGGTAAGCGTAATAATCGTTACTTGCGTGATAAAAGCACCAATTTTTGCATGCGGCCTCCTTTCTATGCTTTATTTAGGTTTATCCGTGGCTCCATCCGAATTATTTTATTTTTTTCTTGAAATTTAAACCAGAACGTTTTTAGCTCATTTGCATATATTCATAAAAGCTATTCCGTAATGTCCCTTCGTAAGCGATCGATTAGGTTTTGTGATAACAGCCCCCATTTTTTCATGCAGCCTCTTTTCGATACTTGTTTTAAGTTTATTCGTGGCTCCGTCCGATTTTTTTTATTTTTCTTGAAATTTAAACAAGAACGTTCTTAGCTAATTTGCATAATTTCATAAACGCTGTTCTGCAATGTTCCCTTTTGTAAGCGGTCAATTAAATTTTTCAGCGGTTGTCCGTCGCTATTTTGTACAGGCATATATTAGAGTACTTGATATTGATTACCCATAAGGCAAATAGAAGAGAAAACCACGCGATTTCCAGGTTTCCTAGCCCTAGCGTTCCACGCAGTCGCTTTTACTGACAAAAGAAAAAATGCGGCGGCTTAATTTAAGGCTTGAAAAAATTAACTGTAATATCCTAGACAGGGGTGGAGATCTAGTGGCGTTGGATTGGGTGACTAGCCACCCCCTTGATCCAAAAATAAACATAAAAACATGAAAATATAAGGAGAGTGAAACTCGATAACGTGTAGAAATCGTTGAAATGTTCGGCTAAAATAAAGTCTGGTGAAGGGATATTTTGCTCAGCATTAATACAAGTGTCCTGGATTGAAAGCCCGTCTAGTAAGTTCAAGCAAAGCATTATCCGTCGGTAGCATCTTCTCAATGAACGTTCTTATGACAGAAAAGTTAAATCCTAGTTTGGTTAAGGGACTAGGACATACTCTCTTTGTCATAAACGATGATAACCAGCCGGTCAGTTTTTCGGAAGTGCTCACAGTCGGCATCAAGGGACTCAAGCGGATGAGAGAGGCTGAAAAGGCAAGTGTTTCTGTTTCTTCTTTAAATGCCTGCCAAGTCTGCCCTTTCCCCTAAAACTGGATGTGGTGTTACAACCAGATATACCGTGGCTTTCTAGGTACAGATGGAGGAATCGTAGCCTGCGAATACAGCCGCCTCTCATTTCGCTCCCGCTACTACTTGCGTTTCGCACGTAGTAGTGGGAGCGAATGAGAGGCGGCTGTATTTGCAGGCTAGAGGAATCGTAGCTGGTGGTATACTTTTACCGGTTGGTTCTCAGTTGGAAACTGGAGGAGACTGATTTCAGTACCAAGAAAAGAGCTTTTTGAAGGTTGTCTAAGGCACTAACAGTGAACAGAACTTTCGCAGGCAGGCAGGGGATACAACTCCATCTTCGTCAAAGTGCTCGCACCTGGCTTCTTCTGTCCACTCTTCAAGCTGTGTGACCCTAGCCTGCGATCAGGCGTTTTTTTTTTTGCGGCGTGAAGAGAAAGATCACAGGTTAGTGTGACCCTGGCATACTGGAAATAGAAATTACCAGCTGGTGTAACTGCTGGATGATTCGCTTGCTTCTCGTCAATCTATATGTGTGTTCAAGTCAATGTAGGCAGGCAGAGGCGGTTCACGATTTTGTTTTTTTTTTTTCTTTGTGTTGCAGACAATAGGCTGGCCAACGGTAATTAAGGCAAGCTTGGGACTCGTGCTTATCTTGCTTTTTCAAACCGTCTCCATCGAAAATTAAGAATATTAAGATTTTGAGGCTAGATGGTAACGACGCTTCTTGACTATTTTATGGAAACAATCCATTAAGTTTAAATATGCCTCGTGGCTGAAAATGTATTTTCTTATTATTGAAGCTGCCTTGGCCAAAACGTGTGCGTCCTCTGTGTAATCTCGTTTCTTCAAGGCTTCTTTAAGCATGTTCCGCATCCCTCGGCCACAAACTACAAGCGCATATAATTAATATAATTTATTTAATTACCATAATAAACATTTTAGAATACTGCATCTAAAAATTAAAATTTTAGCGAAAACTTCACCAATGTCTTCAATTTATATATATTTTTGCAACATTTAAGCATAAAGCTGCAAATTACTTACGGAGTAGAGAAATATTTCCTTCTGTTCCACTTTAATTTAATCAATTCAAAATGGCGTGGTAGCGGTGCTTGAGAGATTATACGTGGTCAAAATGTTAAGCAAATTTTGCAAATTGCAAGAAAAAATTCAGGTGGAGCCACGGATAAAATTATTTAATAGTCTTTAAAGAATCATTCTGCAAAGTTTGGTGCTTTTATCAACCGTGTCACGATTTCTCCAAAAATTTGCGCTAAGCGACCTGACTACCGGGCCATAGTATATAGGCGTCACCGCCTAAAAAGACATTAAGTAACCATTAACACAAGCGTTGAGACTAATTGAAAAATAAATAGATTCGATATAGTAGTCAATAGCACTACTCAGCTCTAATATGAACTCAAAAAAGGTCCAC
>NW_027557021.1:0-7276 GCF_052425735.1 Oculina patagonica
ATTATTATATGGCTACAATAGTACGCGCGCTCTGATTGGCTGCTGAGCGGGCATTATTTTCTTGTAATGACCGGGCATTATGAAAATTTTTCTCAGCTCGACGGTTTTTTGAGTTGTAAGTAAAAGTTACTAGCGAGGAAGCAAAAAACAGCAAAAAATGCCGACAAAATATAACTATCTTTTCAATAACTGAAAGAAAAATATAAGCACACCGATACTTCTTTAGTATGAGCGACGAAGAGAGCCACAGAGAGCGAGAGCGAGTTTTACCTCCATTGTTTTTTTCCCTTGATTATACTCTTTTTTTGAATGGTGCTTAAAGGCCATATAATAAATAACTTATTAACCTCGTCCGTTCGGTCATTACAGGGGAATCTCAGACCTCGACCTTAATGTATTGACCTCGCTGTCGCCCGGTCAATACATCAAGGCCTCGGTCTGAGATTCCCCTGTAATGACCTCACTCTCGGTTAATAAGTAGTATGTAAAGCGTTTTCAGCAAAATCATCACTGTTTTTGTATCTTTCAGATTTTTCTTGAACACCTGAAAAATAAGGTGATGATTATCCATCTTTTACAATTAAGCTACAAGCTCGTAGTACAAGTTTTCCTCACTTTCTTCGATGTTTAGATGTCATCAAAGTTAGTTCGTAAAAAAGTCCTTTTTATTTTTGAAATTGAAATTTGAAATTTTCGAAACCCAAAGCAAAGGCCAGACTTACGTGAAAAACTTTCACGATCAGTGAGAAATATATTGAGCAGGGAGTAATGTATATACTGTAGCAGATCACTGGATTGTTAGTATTTTGTACTATTTTAAGTAAGCTATCCTCGTTAAATACATTCTTCGCTTACTTAAAGCTGCTCGGGAAAAATGAATCATCCTAAGCAAGAGTCGGACTGTCAATTTTTGGCTGGAAAATGACGTCAAAAAACTGACACCAACTTTGTTTTTGTTATCTAATGTCATCTGAAAAACTGCTTTTTTTCAAAACTAAAAAAATATTTAGATCCAATCAAAAGCTATAACATTTTGAAATTTGGATTTTTTACTATTATTTGTAACAAAATGGCAGGAAATTCAAATTTCCAAATTTGGCGTGACGTCATTATCCAGCCAAAAAAGCCAAAAAATGAAAACATAGGATCTTAGAGAATGACGAGGTTATATTGTTGCAAAGTTTTGGGATATGTGACAGAAAATTAAAGAAGTTATTTTCAATTGCACCTTTTTGAGGTCCTTGGTACCAACCGAGTTGCACAAATCTTTTAGGAAACACGTAGGAGCTATGCCATTTGACTGATACGAGATTCAGATGCGATTACCTTCCCGCATACTGATGAGAAATAAAAAAAAACATAAACCTTACAGTACATCAAAAAGTTTATAAGAATAAAATACAAATATACTAAAACCTGAGCTAAAATTGCAATTGCATAAAAATTAAAACTAAAAACAAAAAAACAATAAAACATATTGTTTTTGTTTTGTCGAAAGCGATTAGAAATTTGGCAACCCGAATATGTTATTTCATGTAACGTGATCTGTGTAACTCACGATGTTTTTACCATTCGAGGAAACGAGAATATCTTCATATAAAAAAGAACAACCTGCAACTGCTGGAGGGTACAATTTTTTTTATTTTTCATCAAAATTAAGACAGTGTTAAACAAACATGTAATAAGAACATCGTGTTGGATACAATAATTCACTAGTATACCGTTTCGTTGTGGTGCTACAATGTACTATCAAATTACAGCGCTAATGAAAAACGTTTGGCCATAATAATAATAATAATAATAATAATAATAATTACGAATTTGTTGTGCGCAAATTCCATACGTAAATGTTCAAATGCGCATTACAAAAAGCAAAAAGTTAAAATTACAGCTTAAAAACTAAAATTCTTAAAAACTAAGTTATAGGTTAAAAATTACAAGCGTTAAAGTACAATTTATACCTAACTAAAATCTAACATTTTAAGAAATTACAATTCTATAAGTAATAGCCATTTCCCAAGCATGGCTGAAATAAAAACACATATAGAAACCACAAAGGTTAGGGGAAGAATAACTAATCTATTTTCTTTTATTTTCCTGAAAATCGGAGCCGGGTTAGCACCTGAACATGAGCTAGCTAGTAGTTATATTCCTCAGCCATCTACATCACGTGGAAACATCTTGTCTTAAGGTAGCCTTTGTTTGCCCCGATTCTTTACAGTGTTATGTCAATGCAACTGAAGAGCTATAGCTTGTATAGAAAATCAACACTTAAAGACGAATTGCTCATTTTTATTGCTCTTTTTTAATTTACACGTTAAATCTAAGAAGGTACCTCAGTTGACAAAGAGATTGAAATTAAACTTTTTGTACATGCCAATTGCTGAGACAAAACTGTTTTGGATTTATTTTCCTGTATAATTAAATGCAAAATGTTATTCTTGGAAAGACGATATGGCTAGCTCTGACTCGTTTTTATTTCGAAATGACTTTTGGTTGCATGTCTTTGCTGATAAAGAGGTACGACTTTGACGTTTGATATATAAAGCCATATAATTTTTAAGCAGTAAATGTACTATGTGCCATACGCTATTTCATTTATTACATTTATTCAATCTAGCAACGTAGCCAAATTAAATAACCAAGAAATGACACAAATGCCTTTAAGACAGATTTGATAAAAAAAAAAAACATTCAAAAGACAGAAAAAGATGAAAACGTCCTGTTGACGAAGCGTTGCTGTAATTAATGCAGAGTTCGAAACTGGCATTAATGGCATAACAATATATAGTTCGTAGCAGCATATAATATACAATAAAAAACCAGCGAGTAAGAATCTAGGTTTTCCAGGTTGGCCTAAACAGGTTCTTACATTAATGGTAGTAAACACAAATGTAGGCTATTTAGGTTCTTATTTTCTCAGTAAAAATTTACAATGTTGCTAATAGAACTTTTAGTGATATTCGGCCTATTACTTGAATAAAATTTGCATACCACACTAGTGTTTACGTAAAAATGAAGCACTAATCATTCAGAACACTGTACAGTAAAGCCTTGTCCAAACTTATTTTCCCAAAAGTAGACATTTTGTCAATTTTAGAAAATAAGAACCTGTATTTAAAGTTTAGCCTAACGGGTTCTTAAATATTAGGTTCTTACTTTTGGGATTTTACTGTATACCGCAACAGTTAATTGCGCCTGTTTCTCGCAATCTGATTAGTTCGTTAAATTTGGGATGTTATGTATGCTAACAACGTACCGCAAGAATAAAATTGACTAATTAAATAATTTTTGTCCATTTGTTTGAAAAAACGAGAAGCATACTGTACGGTATTAATATTCTTGATAAAAAAAAAAGAATTTAAGAAAAAGACTGATATACTCTTACTTCAATTTTTCTTTGAAATAAAATACTAAACCCGTACCTTAAGATTATCGAAAGAACGTTTTCTGGGTTAAATCGGCTCCCTAGCTTACGAACGTTGAGTCCCGGCTCAGCCTCAACTAAAACTATGATGTTCTTATAAAAAAGAGTATATGTATGCTCATGTAACAGTGTAAATAAAATGCTCCCTTGCTCAATTGTCGCGAGATTCAGGCAAGGATTGTTATTGTGAAAGCCAGCACAAAAATACCACATCATTAATTTTTCTTACCCCACTGGACAAAGTGAAAGGACAGCAAGGATTGCTGCCGCTTCATTGTGGAATCGATCGTGGAAAATGTGCAACAACAGATGTGCACTTGCCGCGAAGTGAGAAACACCTGCAAAACTTGCTCTTTCCTCGATACCAGTCCTTAGAGATTCGGAAAGCGAAGGGAAATAAAGAATATTGAATACTAGCACAAATTCGTAAATGAATATTGCATTTGTCGCTGTTTATTTTCAATCTGTTATTTTATATTTTCAATCATGACTACGAAGGTGAAACAGTGATGTTACTTTTTACAAGATATCTTAGCGATTCTAGGCGGTAAAGAGTCGTGTTACAAGCGGTAAATTTTACCGGTTACCGCCTGATAAGGAGAACACTGCCAGCCACATATGGCAATTTTGTGCCAGTGGAAAATCAAGATCTTTTGATTTTTTCTCATCACCTATGCGCTTAAAAATGATTGATATTATAAGGAGAAAATGAATGTTGGTTACCCTTGAGCATTTAAGAGATGAGTTACGACTTGACACTTACTATCTTCGTGGTTTTAATTGCGGTATCTGTCCTGAAAAATTGGCCGCTTATCTCTTATGTTATCAGTTGAAAAAAAAGTTGTATTTCTTAATTAAAATATTCGATTTCTACGAAAACACATCGAAGTATTTTCATCCGGTCATCATGCACGATTCGAAGGGTCTGCAAATATCCTTGAGACTTGCACATCACCTGATATCCTGTTTGCTTTTAATCCACATGGGCAGTAACAAATGCTTATTAGCATGCACGAATTGAAAATAATCTATTTATAGACTTCACGGCCACGCACTTATTTACCAAATCGAATCGCACAATATATCGCAGTGGTTATGAACGAGTAGTAGAGTAATTAAAGTATTGCACACGTTATAATTACAAATATAAACAATATCACCCAGTCTGCGATGTTTATTTACTCACAGATATCTGATGTTGTACAAACAAGAAGCGATTAACGCTTGTTATTCCTTTTTAAAACAAATATTGACGTAAAATGATTAAGTCGAAAATACACCTCAGGTTGCAATACAACTTCGGGTATTTACGCGCCTACACTATTGGCAATCAAGGTGGTTCGGTTAAGATTCGAGGTTAAGACAGGCCTTGCTTTTAAAAGTTATCGACCACATTTGGCGGTAAGTTTTATCGGTTACAATGCAGTCTTATCGGAGATATTTTAGATAAAGTGAAGAACGCAATGGTGCAAAATACGTGTGGAAATGATAAGAAGATTGTCGCGGAAGGGAAAGGTATCGTTCGGAAAACGAGATCACTTGACGACGATATTAGATCAGTTGTATATCACCACAGATTTATAAAATGTGGATTAATTACTGTTAAGAATCGTTATTTGAACAACCTTGAAGCTAAACTTAAAATATCCTATTTATGGACTAAAAAACTAGCAGTGAATTAGGCGAATATGTGGAATTATGCTCACAACTATCAGGGAGGTCGCTGACCTTCTACGCTGCGAGATCATTTTCAAGTGGACCGAGATTTAGCAAGCAACATGGTGTTTCAAAATGGTTATTTAACCATACTAACTATGATTTAACTCAAGCTTACAAGCAGAGCATAAAATACTTTAAGTGAAATGACGTTTACTGCCATTAAATGCGTTTTAGCCAATAGAATTTCAATAACTAGTTTAACTTGTCTAAAACAAGAAAATAGGGGAAGTTGTAGCGACATTTTTTCACGCCTTTGAAAACTTTTGTCCTCATTTTTCATTTGAAAAGTATAAATCTCCGCTCTATAGCTTAGATGAGAGACTTGATTTAGAGAAGGCAACACACAACAGTAAGTAATATTTCTGACGAACGAGTCGCCCTTTCTACCTTTAATAAGCAAAAATGAAATGAAATTATATTAAATACCTAGCATTTCAATGAAGGTACTTTCAATACAAGCTAACCGATATAAAAATTAAATTGATCAAAATAGTCGATAAAAAAACTATACGGCCACTGAGGTTTCGATAATATTAATCTGACAGTCTGCTTCGTTAGATAGGTACGAATACCGCTTATATGAAGTTGTTGTTGAGGTCTAGGAAGCGCCTATTTTACTCATTTTACGTATCACGAACGATTAAGCTTAAATTGAGAAGTTTATAGTTAAAGCCGGATACGATGTTTGTTAGTATTCGTTTAGCTTTCGGAAAATGTCGGTTGATCTCCCCGCAGTTTAATCCTGCCTCATGAAGATCTATCTTTACTTCACGGTCTCGTGTATCGTATAATTATAACAGTATAGAGTATTTTGTTTGTTTGTTTTCAGTAAAAGTAGTAGCAGTATAATTGTACTAGTATCCAGTACTATCGAGCACTATTTCCCCTGTAGCTGGGCATAGCTTGAACTTGTGAGAAACTTTTCAACAACAAATTAAAAATAGAATCCGTTTTATTTTCGGTGATAGACTATGTCAGAAAGATCAATCAAACTGCTATCCGGTTGTAACCAGGGTTTTGGGAGCAGCCGAAGTGTTAACCTTTTCAAAAGCGAACTATCTACAGAGCAGGCAGAAAATTACTTGTGTACTTGCGCAAACTTCATAGAAATCAAGTTCGTTTAAAAATTGAAATTCGACTGTCTGCTTGCACCTGGACAAAAAAAACTGTCAATAAGGATTAGGTTTACTGTCAGTGCTGTTTTTGTCCAGTCTATATCATTTGGCGTTCTTTGCTTTTGAGAATTAATACGAATTACATTTCTTTTACAGGAAGAAAGAACATCAATCAAACTGTCAAACTGATCAACAGACAGGCGTGAATTACAGCAGCGAATTTCTAACAGCAGTGGGGTGAGTGGACCTTGTTTGCAATGAGGGCTACAAGATTGCACTGAGTAATATTCCAAAGAGTTCATTAGGGGAAATTTAAAATATTATTTTTTTTATTCCTCCTTATCGATTCCTACTAGGTACGGCGACGAAATTTACCTTATTTACCGGCTAGTTTAATCGTTTATGTATGATTCATTTAAAAGAAACGATAAAACCTATTGGTTTAAAGCGATATGTATACAATAGTTTTTTCAGCATGATTAACCCGTAAGATACCCTTCAGAGCATAATCAATTTTCCTGCCAAATGTCAGGGTAACTAAAAAATAGAAAACTACGTAATAGGTCGTAATACGTAAACATAGAAGTGAATGATGGGTTATACTAAAAACCAAACTAAAAAAAAAACAGTGATAGAGAAAAGTAAATTAAGCAAGTTAAGAAACTCTGTCTTGTTTTAGGTAAACTTTACCTGAAGATTTTCGCTTTATCCTGCCAGGCTTACACTCAAAATAGTAGTTTACACCGAAATGAATGGCTCATGAAGGGCTAAGCCCAAAACGTCTGGAATTTTTAACCATATTTAATTTATGGCACTTACTACTCGAATGAGTGATAACTTTGTTTAACTTTGTACTCAAAATATTAATTTCTTCTCATTTCTTGTCTTCTTGAAACTGCATTGTTATGATAAGGAAAAATTGGATCTTATTCACTGTCATGGTTACCGCAGACATCACTTTTAAAAATTCCCTGACGTTTCCCTGACAATTATAGTTTCTCTGACCAAATAAAAA
>NW_027557022.1:0-7273 GCF_052425735.1 Oculina patagonica
TATTTCTCATGCCCTCTGAATGCTTCCTTTCTGCATGTGACTTCTACAATGTACTTTAAAATCACTAGATCACAGGTTTTGCAGTCGTAACTAAAATCAGAACTCTGCTTAATTGACTCTGTCGGTTTGATTTTCTCAGCTTGTAACACTCCACGCTTCTTATTACAAGTTTTCTCTTCTCCATCCTTAGTTAAAACCAGCCTAACAAGGAAAGTAAATGTTATTTCTAATTGTTAAAAGCTGTTTTTCTTTTCCTTTTTTTTTTACCAGGTGGAGATCAAGGCCTCCTTAATTCATTCTTCAGTAACTGGAGAACAGCAGACATTTCTCAGCACTTGTCGTTTATCTACAACATGAGTTCAAATGCAAGCTACACTTATGCACCAGCTTTTCAACAGTAAGGAACACTTTCTTTTGAATTGCAAAATCTGCCGATATGTCATAATTTAATGACCGAATATGTTGATCCATTAAAAAGGTGTAACATTCGAATCCAAATTTTATTTATTGTTAGGATTTGCGAAAACGCATCTGGAGTTGTTTTGTGTTAGCTAAGAAGCAATCAGCATTTTACCATATTAAAGATAAACTAAAAGAACTTCAAAAAGTATGGGTTCGCGATCCAATATTTATTGCAGGCAATATCCAAAATCCGGGCCCAAAAATTGGTTGAAACCGCGATCTGCTTCAATTGCAGGGCCCGTAAATTCATCAAAAAATTTGCCATGAATCCGAAATCCAGGCTTAAATGTTATCAAAATCCATCCATCCGTTTTCGTACTCACTCCCCTCCTTCCTGCATACTTGCAAATAAAAATTTTATTGTGACATCAAAATTTGGTGTTGTCTAAGCTCACAAGGTGTCTTGGTTCTTATGAAAGAGAACCTCTGTGAGGCTGAACTGGCTGATTTCAAAGAAAATTAACATTTTAAAATGAATTTGATGGCAGGTTTGGAAGAGATGTAAAAATAGTTCATTTCATTGGTCCCCTGAAGCCTTGGCACTACACTTACAGCACTGAAACTGGCCGTGTGTACACGCCATCTGGAAGCCACATTCCTCATGAGCGAACCTTCCTGCAACTGTGGTGGGATATATATGTCACATTTGTACAGCCTGAAATGAGGGTAGGTAACATTTTTAACCAAATTTTTCTTTTTGTAGTGGACATTGAACCCAAAATTTTCCCAAGATGTTTTTTTTTCTATATGCACCTCTTGGGGACAATACTTGAAAACCTGATGGTAGGTACAGTGCTCTCCCATGTTGAGATTTGATTGCACTTTTGAAAGTCACTGGGAGGGTTTGGCCACAACCAAAACATTTTTTCTCCGACAAATTGCTCACCTTTCATTAAAATAGACACCTATATATTGGCCATTTGTTTGAATTTGTTCCTTGTTTTTTGTGTGTTGTATTCTGAAGTGTTTTGTTTCTAAGGAGGCATTTGTCAGGCAACTTAAAATTTTTTCTTCTTAGTTTTGAGTCTACTGTATGACTCTAATTACCAGCTGGTACTGTAGGTTTCCAAATTCAACTCCTAGGCTGTACAGAGTGTTATTAAAATACTAACTGAGATTTGTAGCTGAGTACATTTCTTCTGTATTGGTGTGTATATTTGTTATATAATAATCCTTTCCCAGCTCTGCTAGATTGTGTTCACAAATAAATTTAGCATGTTTTTCTTTAAAATTTAATCAAGCTTATGATAAGATATAGTGTGGCATTTCTGAGACAAAGCAATAAAGTAAATACTGTAATAAACGCATACTGCTATCTCTGTCTTAATGTAACTTATTGTTTTGTGGATGATTAGGTCATTGTGTCTTAAAGTAGAATAGATTCAATGTTAAACATGTATATATGGTGTTGTTTGTAGAAACAATTTTTGATTATTACTTAGAAGCAGAATGAAATGCCTGAAAAGTGTGTCCACTCATGGCAACTTATTATATATATGTAATAATAAGCAAATCATAATATAGCTATTAATATCATTGACAACTTTTAATATCTTCTTTTTATTGTAAAATAAATTCTGTGTGAGCCATCTATCTGGCTGGTGTGATCATCGATAGATTAACATCCATTTTTCCTTTTCACCAAACAATTTGTAGCATTTGAATGATGGTTAATATTAGTAGTGATTGAAAAACCACTTAGCATACAAGTACCTCTCTGAGAATGTTTGATCGGCTTATTATCATTATCCCTCAAATGTTACCAGTTAATAGATTTTTATAGGGTATGTGGGACCACGTTTGGTATTACCTTTGGAAGGGGGAGGGTCAGGCTGGTGTATGGGATCATTTCCTACGTAAATGGAGGCTATCACTGTACAGTCAACTCTCTCTAAAACGGTCACCTTTGGGACAGGCTCAAACTGTCTGTCTTATATTATATAAAGGTGTCCATCTTATGGGGAGCTAGTTACAGTAAAATGACTGAAAAACGGCAGGGATGGGACCAACACCAGGTGTCTGTCTTATTGAGATGTCCGTTACAAGAGATTTTACTGTATGAGTGTGTGGAAATTAATTTCTTTTGAGGGACTATACCTGGGATATGATTTATGGAGGGGGACTATATGTAGGAAGTATAGCCAATATGGTGAGCTAAAGGCAAGTAGAAATAGAAAGCCAGGACAATACAAGGTATTTCAGGAGAAGGAGTTGCAGTCAGATAGCCAAAAAAAACCATGACCTATACACTCAGGGCTTTCAGCTTCTAAGACTTATATTGTTCTCTGACAGGTGCCATAGAAGGCCAGCCACCTGTTTAGTGAAAATCTCATTGAAAAAGCTATTAACATTTCCACAATTATGAAAAAAGTTCAAGATGCTTGAGCTCAACATTTAATGGTGACTATTTTGGCATTTTGTCACTGATTCATTTGCAGTTAAATAAAGTTGATGCAAGTGAAGCCTTATTTACTGCTGAGCTAATCAGTAAATTATTGGTGTATAGGAAAGATATGTCATTGCTCTCTTTAATAGCCGTGAAGTGAATGTGATATCCAAAAGTATCATAAAGCCTTACAAAAATCAATACATCCCCAAATCATTTGTTTGCTTCTTTGGCTTGTTAGCACAGTTTTTGTTTTACTCACAAGCACAAAGGTTATAGTGCAGCTAGCCAGAGGTAGATCACAGTAGCATGCTATGCAACTCACCTCGTACATTTGATGCATGTTGCACATCTTACGTATCATGGTTGCCATGGTTCCAACAGGTTAACTCAGGCACATGTTTTGCTTGTCTTGCATAGCAATGCCATGATGACCGAGGTGAAGACTCTACTGATCATTACCAGCCTGCGCCTCATTTCCCTCCTGAGCAGCATTTTGAACATGCTCCTTACATACCGCCGCCTGAACAGTTTCACCACCCACCTCCACCACCACGCCCACAGTACCATCCTCCACCACCACCCCCACAGTACCACCCTCCACCGCCACCCCCACAGTACCACCCTCCACCTCAACACCATGAACACCACCACCACCCTCCCCCGCAGCACCATGAGCACCACCACCCCCCACCGCACCACCATGAACCACCTCAACACCACCCTCCCCCACATCATGAGCCACAGCACTACCACCCACCACCACAACATCATGAACCACAGCATCACCACCATGAACCACAGCACCACCACCATGAGCCACAGCATCACCACCCTCCCCCACAACACCATGAACCACAGCATCACCACCATGAGCCACAGCATCACCACCCCTCCCCCACAACACCATGAACCACAGCATTACCACCATGAGCCACAGCATCACCACCCTCCCCCACAACACCATGAACCACAGCATTACCACCATGAGCCACAGCATCACTATCATGAACCACAGCACTACCACACACCACCTGAACATCACGAACCACACCACCACCCTCCACCGCCTCAGCACTATGAACCCCAACCCCCACCCCCACCTCAAAGCTGGCCAGTGGAGACGCCACAAGCATACTCTGACCATCAAGAGGCTCCAGAGTTTAAAAATGTAGGCATTTTTGTTTTTTTTACAGTGTGTGCTACATGTTTGGTGCATTCTGTATGTTGTTTGCCAGTATGTGTATTTTTGCATTTTGTTTGTGTTGATTTCAGTTAGGATTTAATTTTAATTTGCTATTGTCCTTCCCTGAAACTATTACTGCATTTAGTAACTAGGAAAACCTATTTACCCAGGCAACGTGATCGATATGATATAAAATATCTACTTATGTGTGAAGTTCTAAGTAGTGATACATACACTGTTGCGTTGCTAGCTCCTGTAAAATTCTGGGTAAGCCAGGCTAGGCTTGTGTTTGTTTAGAGTAAGCTATCCTTTGTTCTGGTGGCTTGTTATAAGAAGCAATTTTATTTCCATCTGAGTCCTGCGAATATTAGCGAAGTTCCACAGCAGCCACAGAGCAGAGCCCCATAACCATAGAAAATCCACAGAAATAGGAGAACCATGCATTTGATTTTCATGGTCATCATGACTAGCAGCATGGCTCTAGGGCACATGCACCCACTGTCTGAGGACGTCGCGCAATATAGTTGCCAATCTCCAGAAGAATGGCCACTATGAGGTTATCAAGGAGGCTATCAAGGTTAATATCAGCTAATATCTTTGATACTGGGTATCCATGCATGTTATGGTCAATTGACAGCTGTCAATTCAAGGTATCTGCCGAACTCATCGAGGTCACAAATGTTTTTCTTTTAAGTTGACCACCAACCACTGTGCCTGGAACGCGACTTATTCCTTATTTTTTCCTGTTTATGCTCAGTGAATTCAGATATTTAATAAAGGGCAAAGTAATTAACCCTGGAGCTCTGCTTTTAGGCTTGGCTTAATATAATAATTTATTAATACTCTAATTCAGGCATGTGTGATGTTTCCTGTCTCCCAAAGGAACATGGGAGAGTTAATTATTCCATTTAATCATTCAGTAGAATTTTTTTAGTTATTTGTAACAGTTTTAGATTTAGCAATAAGCTGATAAGTTTGAAATAATTAAATAATAATACTAAGGTGAAAAACGGAAACAAATATTCTTGATATAGAGTGTAAGTCCTTGGAGGACGTGGGGGACTCCCATTTGAAAAAGAAGTGAGTGCTCATTGTCTTACCAAGGGGTATACGGTGTTCAGGACAGAACCCCGGAAGCTTTAGTTGTTATAGTCTTGTTATTAGGGTGGCACATGAATAAATAAATACAAAAATCACTAATTTAAATATAATCATACTGTGTTGGCAGTATAGAACGGTCAGACGACATGGTCTTTTTTAGAGGTCAACAAATGTGTAAACCACACCCAGTTTGGTCTCCTTAAGGAGTAATTTAATTCAAATTTTCTGACAAGCATTCCCACGTCTTCATCTGCGAGTCCCCCCTGTCCCCAGGTGTGAAGTACAGTGAAACAACTAAATGGATAAAAAATTATGAATAGGGTATAGTGATACTTCTTATTTAAAACGGAGTCAATTTCTTTTGATTTTTGAAGCGATACTATAATCACTGTAATAGCATATTAATTCTTTTTAAACTGGTCAATCCAGGACCAGTCTACAGCTTGTGAGAATATGGGTACTGATTGCAGTTTTACAAACCATATCACAAGGAAAATATGGAGACTAACTAGGCTGCATCAACATGAAGTGTTTTTTTATGCTTCAAAATAAAATAAAATAAAATATCAGTCCCTGAATAAAACAAATAACTATACAGGGTTCGTACACGTCTTGAAAACCCTTGAATTTCAGGAGTTCGATTTCAAGGCCTAAGTGAAAGTACTTGAAATTGGTTTTCGGTCCTTGAAAGTTCTTGAATTTTTTATTGAACCACAGCAATACTACACACCACCTGAACACCATGAACCACACGACCACCCTCCACCGCCTCAGCACTATGAACAAGGCAATGAGAAGACCGCCAAAATAAGCGATTTTTTTAGTTCTTCAGCAAGCACATCAACGTCACAACAGACTGGAAATCGTTGGTTGGAGGTAAATTTCATAAAAAAGTCCTTGAAATTTCCAAAAAGGGTCCTGGAAAGTCCATGAAGAGTCCTTGAATTTTTGGCCTGAAAAAGTGTACGAACCCTGAATATACTAAAGTAGTAAAGAGACCCTTTTTAGTGCACAGAAATTTTCTCACAAAGAATTGTGTGTTTCTTACTAGATTTTACACTAATATAAGATGCTAATAGTGAGGGGAGGGGAGGTGTGCTAGTGTAAAGTGCTTAATGTAAACTCTTAGAGTTTTTAAGTAGTTTTAAATTATTATTGTATTTATTTCATTGTCTTTGAAAAGCCTCTAGGGGAAAGTCAATAAAGTATGTATGTAAGTAACAACAGAGTAGGAGATCTTGCTTCTGCAGATTGGCAAACGTTTTTGAAGTTATGCATGTTCGTTGCTGCAGGCTTCTATCAAGAAGGTTGAAATCAAGTATTTGATGTGAAGTGCATACTTTGATGTTGTGTGATCTGATTTCACTCTTAGGTGATCAACCTATCTCTCTTCGAGTTTATTTTTTTCATTTTGTTTGCACTTCAGGAACCGCACATTGAAGAGCTAGAAAGTGGAGTATCCGATATGTACATTGAAGATGAGCTCATCGCTGAATTAGACCCAGTGCTTCAAGACCTTGCTCACCAGCGTGCTTGGGAAAGTGGTGAAGTAGATTATAAAGGCAAAGACAAGTTCGACAACATCCAGAAAAGAATTCAGGAATTTATCGGAGTGTTGAGGGATCCCACAGATGTCCCCATGTTCTTGTTTTTTTAGGCAACATTGTTATTACAGTAGGATCCTGATTTTGTAAACCCTCATTCTTCCTTATAACTCAACCAAAAGTTGTTTCCCTTGGTTTTGCTTTATAACTATTATGATTATTATAAATTATAATAAACTTTACTAATATTAATTATTTTAATTATTATAAATATAATAATTATTATAAACTTTACCAAGTCAAAAACTACAGTTTTTAACCCCAATTTCTTGAACCAATTTTTTTCCCTTGAAAGTTTGAGAAATCAGGATTCTTCTGTATTTTGAGCTGTTGTTGCCCAGCAGACATCGAGCAAAATAATTATGAACTTAATGGGACAAATAAAACTAGTGAAGGGTCATTGGGAAATTAAGTAGCTTCAGAAAGAAAAGAAATTTGAGAAAATCCCATACAAATATTACCTATTTGCAGTGTAGCAATTAAGATAGATTGATTTTGATAAGACCGTGAGGATGGTTTAGTAGTTTAAGCAGA
>NW_027557023.1:0-7264 GCF_052425735.1 Oculina patagonica
TTCTGTTAGCTTACGCATGAGAAACTGACCATTGAAGGAAATAAAGTTGAAAATAAATGAATAAAGAAAGATAATTTAATACACCCACCTATTTCTTGTTTCTTTGTCCATTATTACCGTACTGAAAACGTGATTGCAACATTCAGTAGTCTCAACTGCTTGCGTCATCAGAGCCTTTTGCAGCGTTGAAGCAAAGTGAAGTTAAAGTAAATAAAATTATGCCGTAACGATAGTCCAAAGTCCATTTAGCCAATGATATATTCGCTCCACTCCATCCCTTTGCCTTAGAAATTAAGTAGTCTTGTGTTATTATCATACTCAGTTTAAACTGATTAATATCTGCCTGGTCTACAAACGGCATGATTAACGGTTTTGAAATTTTACACATCTGCGCGTGCTGCCCAAGGGAAACGCGCGCTTTCGAAATTCTTTGGCTTGCGACATGGATCAAAAATCGAACTTTTTATTCCTCGTTGAAGGCTGTATTTGTGAAAACAAAAAAACGTAGCCATGAAATGATCCATATTATATAATTTGTAGATATAATTCTACAAAAATTCTCCACCTTCTATCATTTGATAAAAGGGTAGATTGACACTAACAAAAAAATTATCGCACGACCATTAGTCGAGAGCATGGGACTAAATATCCTGCACGCAGTTGATGTAGAGAGACAATAGTGAGACACCTCATGACATGTTCATACCACGTAACATTTAGTTCACGGAGAATACTACTGCCTGGCTCTGCGGTTAGCCTAAACAACAGCACTCCGGCTAGCCTAACTAGCACTGCGGTTAGCCTAAATAGCACCCCAGTTAGCCTACTTTAGCTTGGGTTGCTTGCGGTTAGCTTTTATAATAGGGTCAGGATTTTTATTTAAAAAATTAGGATTCTTGGCAGCTGGTCGTCAGCGGCCTAGTGCATATCGCTCCTGTTCGGCATGCCGGCGACCCGGGTTCAAATTCTCTTGGTCTCAACTTTAAGTTTAGTGTGATTTATACTTCATGTATGAAAAAATAAGAAAACGCACGACATCAACTGAGCGCTAAATAGTCCAAAAAAGACCGTGGCCTGTAATTTGCCACCAGTGTGTGTTTTGGCTTGGTCTATGAGTAACTGTGCTCTTACGATCAAGAGGTGTCCGTCTACAGGAGGTGTTCTACTAGCAAAGATTCAACTGTAATTTGCGGTTCACATTTTCAAAAACCCGGTTTTATAAAAATAAATTCCATGCTTTGGGATTCCATACATTTTATACTGTTAGTGCGCACCCGCTCTGCGCGTCACCAGAATGGTCCCGCGGGATAGACTTACATGATACATTCCTAAAAGCATGAAAAAGTTTCTAAAACAACCTTGGATTTCCACAGGACCATATTGAGATACGCAGGAGGGCGAAGCAATCTCGCACCCAAAGTCTTCGTTCCCCTTGAACGTCAGAAAGTCAGAAAATGTCGCACTCTCGTTAAATTGCGCATGCTTTTAAAAACACATTGCTCAAACAACTCCGTACTGTTTACTCCCAGCAATTTTTATTATTTCTAAAACCAGTATTAATCAAAATCGATCCTGCATCACAACTCTCGAGCACTTTCCATTTGTACAGAGAAACCAGTTGTTCTGGCGAAAAATCAAATAAAACGGTTCTTTTACCAAGCAAATGTTCGGGAAGAGATGAAATACTTTCACTTTTCTCGTTTTTTACCGGAATGCTCGGAATATCACAGTGCCATTTTGCTTTTTCGCACTATTACCATACTCACCGGCTTGCTGAAATGCGCGGCTGTTCTGGTGAGAATTGAAATGGAACGCTCGTTTCCACCTGAAAGTTTTCAAATGGTACACGTGCGCTAGTCCTGTATCATTGTGTGTGGTCTGTGTGTTGAAAAATTGTACTGTTCCTTTTGCAGGACAATTCTCGCCAGTTTTTCCACACAAATGGTAAGCACTCCTCTAGAGTGGCTCGTTTCGTCAAGCTTTCGCAGTAAGGAGCGAGGACTCGAGGTAAATTTGGTGTAGTAGAAACTTTATTATTTTGTTTATGTTTAAGAACAGGCAATGAAGCGCGGGCACAACAAATAACTATAAAACCACTAACAAAATTAAGCTGAAATCGAACAAGAACTGAGTCAATACAAAAGATAATAAGCAGTAGTAAAAACATGTTCGTTCATAAAATTTTCTTGAATTCATTAGCGCCTTACTGTGATTTCAGTAACTGTACTGTATGACACTATTTCGTTAACCGGTATTTACAATTTTCGCTTAATAAGCTAAGTTTCGAACATTCTCCTCAGTTTCATTGATTTCAGCTGGGTAAAAAAGCCAATCCATATTTTCGCTGGTCCTTTAGAAGAGTACAATAACAATATTTATGAAATTACTCATTAGGACGGCAAGAAGCTGGCCGCAGAACCATCCTCTCTTGTTTTCACTGAAGACTAGTTCACTGGCGGGCACTAGATAGCCACTTACCCGCGTCCCGAGGGATGAGGTTGTTACCCGCGGTCCCGAGGGTTATTCCGCACTAGTGCCTTTGGATACGCAACAGCAAAATGTGCCTACGAGTGCCATTCGAAATGTTCTCACTATATCTTTCAAAGTGTCCTGATATTCTGTGTGTTTGAAGGCGTAAATAAAAGGATCGCACGCGCTGTGTAAATAAATCGCCCAAAAAGACAACTGCCCAAGAAAATCGGGCGGGTGTTCTAAATCTTTGGTCGTAAGAATCAAAAATACAAAAAACGGAGTCCGACAAACAAGAAACGTCAATATAACAACTGACATTGTCATGCGCAATTTCGTTTCCAAGGTAACGGGTGCGCCTGCGACCGGTGCTGGTGATATAGATGATGTGACTGCCATGCGCGATTGATGTTTGTGCAGCGCTCTTAAAATGCTGACATAAGCGAAAATCATAAAAGTACAAGGAAAGATGTATCCACAAAACATCATAGTTACGTTGTAGGAAATCTCCGCTCTGCTCGTGGTGTGATAATACTCGCAGTTGAAAATGTTTGAGGTGAACTCGTAGCGGCCCCAATGTATCGCAGGCCCAGAGGCGAAGAAGAACGAAATAATCCATGCGCAAAGCACCATAACGAGACACCGAAAGTTGGTGAGGGATTTGTTCATTGGTAGCACAACTGAGACGTACTGGTACACACACAAACAGCAGATTGTGAGCACGCTGGCCATTGCGAAGAGCGTGTTGATGAAACCATTGAAATAACAAAAGGCTTTACCAATAGTCTAAAAAAGGTACACATGTATGATTAGTTATAGAGCGGTTTTCACTTGCCGTTGTCGAAAGTAATTTGCGTTTGCTTTGGTTTTGCATATCAACGCTTAGTGATTGGTTAAAAAATCTCGCGCCACTTTCTCGACCAATCAGAACTAAAACCAAAACCAATCGGGACTCGCTCGCGCACGTTTTCCCGCTCTTTGCGTCAGCTTCATGTATTTGCTTCGAGTTTTGATTGGTTTACTGGATTGTCTGCGTGTTTTGTGATTGGCCAGAGTAATTACTTTGGTTTTGGTTTTACGACACTTGATTGAAAACTGCTCTATTGTAGACGCGAAGTGCTGGTTAGTACGTTTAACGTTGAGTAAATAATCCGGTCCCAATTATCCGTTATAAAAATCTCTCATAATAAACTCTTCCACAAATCCCACCCCCCTTCCCCCGCTGATTATAAGCCCCTATTGAAGAGCTTATTTTGCATTTTATGTCGTCACAGAATGCTTAGAGAATTGAAATTATCATTCAGTTCACGACCGTTGACCATATCATTATGTTTAGAGCGTTTTGGCGAGAGCTTTACCGTACGGTATTCTTGTATGCCACTTATCTATTTTCGGACGTAACTTTTCTTCCTAAAAATAAACGGCGAGACATTTTTAACGCAGGATTTCTTCCTGTATAAGACAACCAAAAAAGGTGTTTAAACATATATAAGCTGAGAGATAATTATCGCAATTTTATGGTACCAAGCGTCTTATAAACACACCTGTTCATGGAATAGCACAGTAGCGACGGCAAAGGGCATGCAGGAAGCTGACATCCCAACATCAGCGATGGCTAAGTTCACCAACAACAGATGAAGTTGATTCCTCATGGAGCGATTCCAAAACACCACGAGACACACAGAGATATTGCCAATGATACCAATTAACGTAGTAATACCCAGTAGTATCCCTATGATAAGAACGATGCCGGATAGCGGCATGCTGCGTTAAACAAAGTCTTTGTGAGGTCAATAAGTTGATATGGTCCTTCGAACCGGACAAATGAGCGACTTGAAGGTTTTTTCGGTTTTGGAGATGACTTTGATTTTGTTGCCCAAGGAAGACTTTAACAAAACGTTTATTTCTTTAAAAAATTCTCTAGCGCTGAGTGAGAAGAGTTAACGAACGGTCATGGCGCGTGATAAAATCTCGCTTCGTATTAAGTACGATTTGATATGACTCGCTTTCTTGTAACTTCCACTCAAACCGTATCTGATTGATGGAGTTCAATTAATCTTTCGCAGTATGTATGTAGTAAGGATGTCACCTCCACCATGCGATCATGAATTCAACGAATGACAATTCGCAGTTAGCTGATTCACGTAACAACGCACAATAAATGTCTTTTCCAAAAGGCTTTCATGAAGTACTTCAACAAATCGTGGTCGTCAATTATATCCACCAAGCGGTAATGAAATGGAGATCCGAAGGTACTTTAAATCGGTCGGTGGCCAAGTTCACTGAATCTTTGGCGCGGGTGATCATGACCTTTCAAGCTTAGCGTCTTGGTGTAACTCGTGCTTTCAAACCATGAAAACACTATCTTGAACAGCTACGCGCCACAATAAAACCTGTCTGACCGTTACTTTGTTTTTGTCAATGGGATTTTTTTGACTCCTCGTAAAAAAGTATGGCCGTGTAAGTCTTTCCTCTGGTTCGAGAATATTCGCCGTGTGTAAGTTTTGCAGCCGATATTGCAATTGTTCGTTTTTGTTTTGACGGTTTGAAGAATATAGGTTACTGAACAAAACATTGTTTAAAAGTGAGGTGGGGAACTACCTGCCGACACCTGTCAACGCTAATTGTGTTTCAAACTGGTTATATCGCTCTTGATCAACAGTAAACGCAATAAACACCCGTTTGTTTTTCTTAAAAAAATTATTGCCCTCTTTTAATGTTACAGGTACTGACATATATAAACGCATCCTCGTACCCAGGGTCTTCATTCTCTTTGACCCGCGGTCAGGAAACGAGCTCGTTTCTTCAAGCCTGCGCAGAAGGGACGAAGACTCGAGGTACGAGAATGATATAAACGCGCACCATCTTGGTATCTGCCCAGTCGCCCAGGAGATAACCCGGCCGCGACGGCCTTGTCACTAATTAAGGCGCGTTTACACGACAGAGAAAATTGGGTACGGACCCGTCAAAAAATAAGTCCGGATCTGACCACTTTTGTAGAGAAACAGTCAAATCAAAACGGGGCCATAGGCGGCTATGGCCCCGTTTTGATTTGACTGTTTCTCTACAAAAGTGGTCAGGTCCGGACCGTTTTTGTGACAGGTCCGTAGCCAAATTTCTCTGCCGTGTAAACGCGCCTTAAGGCCCCGTCCACACTGACCCGGGGAAATTTGAAAACGGAGAAATTTGAAAACGCCGCGTTAAATGTTTTCCGTCCACATTAACCCGTTTTTTGAAAAGCTCCGTTTTCGGTGACCGAAAACGCCGGTTCAGTGTGGACGGTTGGCCTAGCCGGAGAAAAAAGATGCGTTTTCAAATTTACCCGGGTCAGTTTGGACGTGGCCTAAGGCGGTGCTTATATTTTATTTTTAATTTTTTGGATAGTGTTAAGAATGTGTTCATTATCAACGAGTTCAAGTGTAATAAGTAAGTTATCATCCATTATGTTCACGCCAAACAATGGCACGGTCTAAAATTTAGTTTTAGTGTGCCCTTTACTCGTTTTTCGTCGATTATGTTTCTTACAGAGAGCAAGGAAAACGCCTTCTGGAATATTTTTTTTACCCAGTATTCTACTGAAAACTCGAGGTCACAATTTGGTAAGCGGGACCGAAAGTATCTATTAACGACCTTTACATCGATGTAAGATGATAATGTGCGACGTCAATCTCATTTCAAAAGCCCTCGCTTTTTATTTCTTCTTTATTAATCAGCCACGGGGCTCCTCTCTGAAGTGAGGTGTCTGGAACGGGATTTTTTTAAAAAATTAAGTCCATTCTCATCCCCATAGCCCTTTCGTTTCTCTTAGCCGGCTTGGCACGAGAAAACAAAGGGCTCTGGGGACATAGGATTTTTAAATTTGAAATGAATTTGAAAAGCTTTCCTGTGAATTTGAAATTCAAAAGTTTGTTTGTTTTTTCTTTTTAGGTTTTCGTCAGCGTTTACGTGAGCACTATACGCAGTTGTTTAAATAGCGCACGCACTTTTAACCTCAAGAAACTGTAAATCGCCTTAAAGTTGTGCTATAAAACAAATGGTAAATGTCACAGCGTGCATTATTGAGTTACAGATGCACTTGGGAGGTCTGCTAAGCACTCAAGAAGCTAGAGTCGCCCGAGGCTATCGCCTCGGGCGATTCTTACGCTTCTTTCGTGCTTAGCAAACTCCCTCGTGCATCTGTAACTCAATAGCGCACGCTCTTGACGTTTACCATTTGTTAAGTGTGTCATACACTATCTTTCATAAGAGAGGAGAGCTGAGTGAAATGAGTAAAGCGTTTCACGTCTAATGCCCCGGCGCTTAACTGCAGCTTCTGCAGCATGAAACGGCTCGTTTTCACTCTGGATGGGATGCTAGTTCAGCGGCAATAGCTCTACAGCGTTATGTCGGGTCGTCCCGACAATGGCTGCTGCCCGTTTATACTCCTGGGTGGAAAGAGGCACTGACAATTAGCCATGTTCTAAACGAGCACGGGACTAGGTTCGAATTTTAAAAATTGATTACATTGAAAAATGAACCCTGACATCCGAAAGAGCATCCAAAAATTAGTTTATTTACAAAATTTGAATGTTATTGGTTTAAACACATAGGTATGGTTCACTTTTAGAAATCGTTAAAATAAAAGAGTTTAGTATGGATTGGAGGGACAGCTGTCCCTCTAATCCATACTAAGCTTACTTATTATATCGATTTTTAAAAGTTTTTAAACCAATAACTCTCAAATTTGGTTAAGTTACTAATTTTTGGATGTTCTTTCAGATAACAGATAACGCTCGTTTCGAACATGGCTAATAAA
>NW_027557024.1:0-7278 GCF_052425735.1 Oculina patagonica
TACAAAACTCGATTTCCAAGCAAAAATATGAACAGAAAACAAAACTTAAACGGTCAAGGAATATTTGGAGACAAATTTTTATTCAAGTAAACATTACATTTGCCATTAGAAGCAAAAAACTTTTGACTTTCTTGCGTGTATGACATGCAGTAATTTTAGTGAGCATCACTTTGTATTGTGCTCGTGCCAAATAAAATATAAACGGTATTTGATTTGGGATTAAATAATCAGTCAAACAATTACTATAAACACAATCAACACTAAAAGGAAGCATTTACCCAACTTCAGCATTCTCGTAAGTCAAGTTTGCTTTTGATTTTTCGTGGTCCTCTCTTCGTAAATCAAAGGACTCCAAAGTCGAAAGGTTATTTCATCGCTTTGAAGACCTCGATGTTCATTTTTTCGGCGGTCGAATATTCTGTAGTATATTCTCTTTCCATTTAGAGTTTCATAAAGGTGTATTTATCGTAAAAGGGGTGAATGACCACATTGAAAATTTTAACAGCGAGCTGTGTGGATGCCATTTTAGTCATTTGTTCTTTAACCGCAAGGAGTGAGAGACTGGAAACCAGTTAGGAAGAACAATACAACCCAAATATGGGGTTTACTTACGCCCAAATATGGTTAAAAAATAGTCCCTTACGCACAAGTTGAGATTTTTAAAGGCTATACACGCACGGCTCTATGATTCTGGCGCCAAGTCAGCCTCGCCTCTTGGCTTGGCTGCCTCGTTGGCAATGAACACTGTAAATGACATAAATGTGTGTAAAAGAAAGTACTTACGGAAGCAACACAGTCAACAACTTTTGTGGATAATTCTCTTTCAGAGATCTATCTTTAGCTAATGAAGGGAGCATTTGCCATGATCTGCTCTGGGTGAAAAAACTTCCTCATTCCCCAGGTAACGCACCTACAAAAAAGGCACAAATTAATAACGACGTTTCTACTCCTAAAATGACTTAGATTATAGACTGAGTAAACTGAAGTTACATGTATAAGAGGTTTCACTATGTCCTATGGTAATTGGAAATTGCAAGGTGGAGAGATGGGGTGGGGGTTGTTTTTACAAAAACCAATTGTGTTAAAAGCAAGAATGAAGCTAAGTTGGAATTTCCATATAGGAGTTCTCAAAACAAAAAGCCTCTTATGAGCAAGTTAATAAAATCACTCAGAACGTAAATAAAATTTAAAGGTCAATGTATTTTATAGCACTGCTGTGCTAATTGAGGACACTGTACACAAAAACAAATAGTGTAAATCAAACAGAAATCGCAACAGGTGGAAGGCAGACCAGTTGGCTATTTACAAAGTGTGGAGGAGTTGAATTTGGGACAACTAACCCTGAATTCATCTACAGTCAGCTTCTCGCTATAGCAGACCCCCCTTAGGACCACAATTTGTTTTTTTTGCAAAAGTGAAAGTCCTTAGTGGGGGGATTTTATTTTCAGTTATTCTTATTCGCCGGGACTTCAACTCCAGTCTATAATAACGGGGTGTCGGTAATAGTGAGGTGTCGGCAAGGCAGGAGTTAACTGCAGTGACAGAGAGGAGGATTTGAACCCAGGACCTCCAGATTACAAGTCCAGCACCCTAGCCATGAGGCCATGCTGCCTCCTGTATTTTCTAAACACATCACAATGGATTGCACATTGCATTGCATTGCACACATTTTCCCAGATGTTCTTAACAAGTGTCTGCATCTGGTAAAGCAAACAAGAAAAACTACCATCCCAGCCCAAAACATTATGTTTTTTCACCAATAATTACCTGATGGTCATGACAGTTTTTGTCAAATGAAGGTATATAGAAAGTGAAAAATACATGTAGTTGCCTGAACTTTAGTGACAAATACAGAATTTTTAAAAGAGATATCAGTTTGATGACAAAAACTCACTCAAAGCAGCCACTCATTTAAAGCATAACAATAGCAGTTTCTTTACAATTACATGTATGATTAAACACAAAACTCTCAAGCTAGCATATGATATGGCATGATTCTGTATGTTGGCACATTTGCAACTTAGCTTAGCAAAATTCAAGTTTTGTCCTCAAATCAATCGACATACATATTTAGCCTTTAAATTTATATTGTTACATGCACTTTATACAATAACTAATTATGCATAAAAATTAATCTTCTTAATACAGTGCAGCAAAAATATAAGCTCACACCCACTGTCACAAAATTTTGTGTGTGAACAATAGGGTAAAGAATTAATTCCATTAGGGATTTAAAAAATTACCTTTACTCCAATACAGTCCCCAGGTCTTTCCACTAGCTCACAGGAAAAACGTTTCTTTTCTTCCAGTACGACTGGATCGCTAAATTTCCTCCCAATAAGCCTCTTGAATTGGCTCACCGTATTTTTCAAGTTAAATATCATCTGAAGGAAATCAAATTATAGGGTATAGAAAGTTTTAACGTATACAATTCACAAGAGGTACATAATGTATGTCCGATCTGTACAGTTTCTTTACAAATTTCAAATCAGATAGCGTGTGCATGAAAACGGAAGTCGGCATCGAAACACAAAAAACTTCACCTGGTTTTTCCCTTCAACACCAATACTCCTTGTCGATTCTCCAAGCGATACAACACTCCTGTAAGGCAAAATAATTGTACATCAGTTATGAAATAAGCTTGCAATTCAATAAATTTTTCCTTTGCTGAAATAAGCTTTGGTGTCATATTCACGGAAAAATTAGACAAGGTCACTAAAGTTTACAACTTGCATTTCAAAACTACGCAAACCGTAAAATCGCGCAAATCGATTGTAGATTCGACAACATGCATCAAAAACATCGATAATCTATAGACTGCAAGTACTAAGCGAGGAAAAATTACAAGCAGAGTTTATTTAATTATGATAAAATGTTCTACTTACGGCGTGCTTCTATCACTGTAT
The DNA here is from genome assembly GCF_052425735.1 of Oculina patagonica. NCBI lineage: Eukaryota > Metazoa > Cnidaria > Anthozoa > Scleractinia > Oculinidae > Oculina > Oculina patagonica. The sequence continues at coordinate 2,907 of NW_027557024.1, forward strand.
TCATTGGCGATCGTCTCGATCCCTCCGCCTCGCGCAACGGCGACGAAACACGACTCATTTCCCACATCAAACCCTACAACGGACATTGCAGCTGCTTCGGATTTTCTACCAAGGCCTAGAATTGAATAATTCACTCGATTAAGGCAACGTGCAGTGTCTCTCGAGCTAAACGAAATTCACGTGGCTCAGACACTGAAAGTAAAGCCGGTCACCGCTGTCACCCATTAGCTTGCCATAAAAGGTAACGATCTGACGTAGTGATTTCTCCCCAGTCCTTTCTCCAATTGCTGGTCAGTGTTCTGGAAGGTTCCAGAAAATTCTACAGAATATGAGAGCTTTAATACCAGCAAAGACATTTTTTTGTCTAGGATATTTTAGAACACTGAATTGTTAGAAGTAAAACTATGCATTTTTTTAAAAAAATAGTAACATTGACTTCCTGGTGATGTAAAATTATGCTAGCTAGCGATCACGGATGATCTATGAGAAGGGCTAGGCGTACTCAGTCGAGCTGAAAACCGGATACATTTCGGTTCCTGATAACTGAAAAAAGCTTCCCCTAAACCATTGTTACCTTGAACTAATCGGCTCCAAAAATTAAAAGGACAAAATTACAGTCTATCTTGCCACACAGTCTTAATAACAGTTCCACTGCTCAAAACAGCGACTTGCAAATGACTTGATTACAGCGTGACAGCCGTTTGTCGCTTATATACCTACTGTAACATAGTCTAGAAGAACCTTCTATATTACCTATTTTTAGTAACATTACAACAAGTTTCGTTTGCAACTTTTGAGGCTTTCAGTAGAATGTTCTAGAATTAGAATGGTCTAGAATGCAACGTGGAACATTCTGGAAAGAACTGGAACCCTCTTTCCTGAGCATACTGTTAAGCCTCAGTTATAGGCCCTGGGTACGGGCTACCATTTGTAAGGTGTAGGATTTGGGTGGAACTTAAACTGTTTCTCTGGGGGTTGTTGGGACACACCATGAACAGTACAACTGTACTAACCATTTGGAAACTAGTATACTGATGTATGGACTGGGGACCTTCGTGTAAACCAGAAGAAATTCATTGTTTATTACCTAGGGGCCTAGTCAGCCCTCGTCAGCTCCGAGGGTAAATAAATTCTTTTTATTGATTGATTGATTGATTCAAACCATTGGTGGCTAAGATAAACGAGCGGTGGGTGGGTGCCAGGAAGGGAGGAGCGGTATCGCGTAAAAAAACCCGACACCGTTCACAGTAAACGTGAAACTGCAAGGCTGATGGAACTGCGTAGAAAACTAAAAAATGCGGCAGAGACATGAAAGAGTCCGAAACAGCTGTCTACAGTTATGCATTGTTGACTCTCAGATTGGTCTCTATCATGTCTCTGCCGCATTAGTTTTCTACGCAGTTCCATCAGCCTGCAATTTCACGTTTCATGTTTTTCATTTGTTGGCTCGGCTGATCTCAGGTCTTTCATAGATCCTGCGTACACTAGCAGCATTTTGTTCGCGGCCCAGTGCATTTTGTTCGTTTACCGATCACAATGATCGGACTGACCTACTGAGGTGCTAACAGTTTTTTAAAGAGTTTTCCGAAAATATTACCTGTTTCCAGGTCACGCTCGACTATTCCTTGAGCTAACGGATGATGGAACACGTTTTACTTAACTTTGCTTTACTCAGGAGATTGCTTGGATTGTTAAACAGTAAAGGAATGATCACAGTGCAGCATCTGTTCTAGCTGTTGCAGGCCTAGATAAGCATATATATGCTTACCCCCGCGGAGGGGTTCCTGAGCATAGGGGTCAGCAGAAGTCCTGAGCATAATGGGGGGGACTCTGCTGAAGAAGCGGGGTGCTCAGCTGGCTGTTGACATTGGAAGACAAACTTTTTTCTTTGCTACTGTCTTTCAATTGTATTCCAAACTTTGTTTTCACGTATTTATTTTAGGTTGTTCCAGTGTATTAAGATCTTGAAAAGAGTGTTCTTTGAAGCGAAATGTCTAGAGACTGGATTGATTTTGAGTAATTAACTCACACAGCTGCAAACAATCAGGGACGGCGGAACATTTTTCCATTGAGGGGCTGACTAGTGACTTGAAGTAGGGGGGGGGGGGGGCTTAGAAGACTCTTCTCTTAGTAAGTCTTTGTTTTTTTTTCGGAAAAAGTGGGGTAAAGCCCCCCACCCCCAGTCCCCCTGGCTCCGCCGTCCCTGACAATGCCTAGTGGTACGCTTAGTTGATAAGAATTGAATTGACTGAATTGCTATGATTCCCGAGCAGGTTAGCAAATACTTCTAGTCGCTGAACATTTGCTACATAGCTACTGTCTCCTCCAAGCCTTTGGACTGGAACGGCCTCACAGCTTACCGCTAGCCACTTTTTTGCCATCGACATGAACAATAACGTTACGGTTTTCGGCTCAGCTATTGTCACTATCAATCAACAGTCATTCCACTCTTCGTGACCTTGGTCAGATTCAGTCTAAATCTGTAAAGGCAGGAGCCCTGGTAAGGGTCACACCTGTATTTACTGTATTAAAGTTTGTAGTACTGGTCATGTTCTGAGCATATCTTGGAGACTGTCCAACAGTCTGTAGATGTCCTACGTCCTTAACACACAATTACACACATTACACAAATGATTACATGTGGCCGTCGGTAATTAATTAAAACCAATTCGCACTTGCCGAGCCACCTAGCGCGCGCAAGTGTGTAGAGTATCAGTTTCAAACATTCCATTGTCACGCGATTGGTCATAGGTGTATTGACGTTCAGCGTAAAGTTTTATAATACTGCTCAAAGAGCTGATCGCCGCCCACCGTTGAACTGGCCTCTAAACTGTAATCGGTAATGTAGGAACATCAGGTGAGCCTAACAGCAAAGTAACTATGCATTATTAATCAGCTCTGTAAGGTGTGGTTAATGCGACTGCAAGCAGAGGCAAATCCGAGTTTCTCCGCCTGTTACAATTTGATCACTAAAACTTATGTCAGCTAGTACAAGCAAAACATTGACTTTTTCAACAGTTATGTCGTTCAATTGAGATGATTTGCCATAAGCGCTTAAGTAAACACAAGTTTTGATGCAACAACAGTGTGCGCTCTGCCGATCGCGGGGGTATTTTCTTTTGATTCTGGAGTATGGGTTAGATTTGCGTAAATAACACACATGTTTTCCATCACATGCGAAGCTGAAGTAGTTGCAAATGGACCTTGCAATACGATACACTAAATCATTTGCAGATTTTCGTACAATTTACTGAATGCGTTTTGCGTGCCATTTCATGTTTCTATAAATTGGAGATCAGATGTTATTTCGTAACTGAACGGAGTTGATTTTATGAGAAGTTTTGTAAGTTTTCGCGCAGTTTGAGGCACACTGATCGCCAGTGGATTATTCGACGCCCATCTACGGATAAACTGAGCGTTTGTTTATCTCAGTCAAAACAAACATTGCAACCACGCCGGCGTTGTGAATGTGTTCCTGTATTATTGAAGTGCATAGCTTTACAACATATATGTCAAACAACCGTAATTAACGCTATACGTGTGTCATTTTCATTTGTATAAAATTAAGGCGTCATCCACGAAAACTAGAGTTTCTACGGATAGCTAGCTATATAGGTGCACATATCACACTGCAATGCTAACGACCCTTAGCTTACACTTCAAGAACGGTAACATACTGAGCCAAAAGCAGCATTGGTCTGTTTCTTCAAGATTTTCTCTCTTTACTTTTTTTTTCTGACAAATCCCAGCCCATTTCGTTGTTTTTGTGCGGCAAAAGGAGTAAAAAATGTTATAAAATGATATAAGAATATTCGCAAGACAGTGGGGAACGGGCATTGAAAAGGAAAGAGTGCTCAGATCAAGTAACTACTACCATAGATAAAAACAATATTTTGGATAACAAAAATGTAAACCATCCCCTGGCCTCAATTTAGAAATCCGAGCCTGAATTGAATAAGTCAAGAAACTACACACTGTCAAGTTGTCACCTTTTCTGTTTGTGTTCTTTTCAGCCCGTTAAAGAAAAAAGACATGTTTTTCTCGGGTCAAAGCCAGGGAAAAACTCGAAAAGAGCGTGACGTTTATTGCGGTTCGCCATCAAACTTCTGTGAAAGATAAAGCTTGCCTTAGATATAAAATTTCTTTCCGGTCGTACCTTATTGTTACTTATTTTCGCGGGTACATAATTTCGCGAAAATGCAACGAGAATATTTCGCGAGACTTAATTTTTTCGCGATTTGGCCAAAAATACGTAATTAGCATAAAAAATACAATGAAAATCGTTTACAATTAATATTCGCGGGTCTTTAATTTCGCGAGTTTTTGATTTACGTACTGAGGAACAAGTCCCGCGAAAATAAGTAACAATAAG
>NW_027557025.1:0-7241 GCF_052425735.1 Oculina patagonica
AATCAATTTCCATGAAAATGCCATTAATATTTCATGGCATCTTTCAAGTATTTTAAATGGATGGTTATGGGAAAATCATGGTTTAAACAATGGCAATTTAATGGTTTAAAGACCATGAAATACTCATGAAAAAGGCCATGGTTTGGGGTACGTTTCATGGCCTTGATAAAACCATTATAGTGTTAAACTCATGGTTATTTCATGGTACACCTTTAACAGGTTTTTCATTGCTTTGGAAAACCCATTATTTTCTGAGGATGGAGAACTGCTGTTATCATGGCATTTTCATGGCAATTTTTTAACAAGCTTTTCATGGCATACCAGTTTTTATGGCCATGAAAATACTTTGAAACGTACCCCAAATTATGGCCATTATTTTTTAATGGTATTCTAAGGGGTGGACCATTTGATTTTTGATGGGGGGGCTGCAGGATTTTTAGGCTGCTAGATATTTTTTTATTCTTCCAGCCCTGCAGGATTTTTTTTTAATCTTCAGGTTCTTGCACGATATTTTTTTTAATGGAAATTTGAAACACAAATTTTGAAGTTAACTTGACCATCACCAGCCACTCATAATTGACATAATTCACCCTATTAAAAACCACTTAACACGCAAGGCCTTTTAAAGTTTACATCTTTTTTCAAAGCAGTAAAAAGTTTCATCTTTATTCAATGTACAAAGAAATGCATCTCCACTAGCCTGGGGCTAGTGGATTTTACTGTCAGGCTAGTGGATGTTATGCATCACTTACCCACTGGGCAAGCGAACGTTTTTTCCTGCTAATTATGTAACGCTACTCAGAAAAGCCTCCAGACTTGCATTTAATGGTTCCAACTCCTTGGGCATCCAGGATTCTAACAAGGGGGTTCAAAAAATGGGCCACCGAAGGCGGACCCTTCTAGGGGGGTACGGGGGCATGCTCCCCCGGGAAATTTTGAAATTGAAGTCCTCGGAAATGCGGTTTCCAGCTTTTTGAGGGATGATTGTGGACGGTTTAAATTTTATTAAACAAGGACTACGTTTAAGACTTTACAGTACAAGATCAACTGACTCTTAGAAAATGAAACTGAAATCACTGTTATATATTTTTCTTCGCCATCTCTAAAAAATTGGATCAACGAGTAACATTCTATGAGGTTGTTGTTCGGCAAATTTCTGAACTACAGCATCGTAATCGAAAGGCTTTTCGTAATGGCTACTCATTAAAGCCAGGCCCGAGAGTCTCGGTTGTCATCGTCGTTCGAAGGTGGCCCTTGACTAGTTTTAGAGTGCTGTTTGAGCACTCGTTGTCTGCTAATGTCACTGGAATTGTACATGCAATTCCCAACAACAGGTAGATGTTCGGAAAGATGTTTTGAATCTGAATGCATGAACATCTTTGAATCATAATGCCCTTCTGGATCAGAGGGTTCACTTTAATAGGAAATCTAATTGGTAAATCACGCGTCACGCGCTTGCAAAATACCAAATCACGCATTAAAATATGCGATGCCCAGTGTGACTCACAGCTACTTCAGGGGCCGTCATGCGTCACGCAAAAATCCTTTGCCATGCCCTGATTACGGCTGCTCGACATTTTTTTCCTTCTTAACAATTCTGCATGATATTTTTTTAAAACCAGAAGCACATGCTCGATATTTTTTTTTGGGATTTGCACAACCCCCCCATCAAAAATCTTATGGTCCACCCCTAATGACATTTTAATGTTCTAATTGCCAAAACAGCACTATGCCATGAGAAAAGCATGAACTCAGATTTCATGGTGTATAAACCATTAATATTCCATTATAAATAGCTATTAAACTCATCACCAATAGATAAGCTTGGGAAAGGTTCCTATGAGAGCGGGTGGTGGTTCCAAGGTGAAATATCCACTGAATATTTTGCTTTAGGAAATTATACAAATGTGGCATGTGCAAAATTATTTAACAATTATTCCATGAGTCCGCGTTGGATACGAGGTGGTAAATAGCCAACGAGGCGCGAAGCGCCGAGTTGGCTATAACGACTCGTATCCAACAAGGGCGAATGGAATAATTGTTTTATTAAATTCTTCTCAAGTTAAAATCGAATGGACATTTCATTTTGATGTAAACGAAGTGATAGTACGAGGAGGCGCGAAAATTTCTGGCGCGGTGTTCACTACTTGAGTTGAATGGAACATACGAGGAAAGCGAGCAAGAGAGTTTTCTTCAGAAGATTTTCCTCAAACAATCCCCTCTAAAGTCGTCTAAATATCATGGAAATTGTGACAACAGTTAAGATTTACGAGAAGATCCGAAGCAAAACCTTTTCTGGAAACTACAAGTCTTGTGCAAGTCGAACGAAGCAAGTGTTTACATTGTACTTCTTTACGGCTCCACGGCTGTCATCAAGACTGCTATATTATTTGAAGCGAAATTCAGCTCAAAGTGGAACAGGTTTATTAAAGTATGAAAGGACAAAACCAAGATTGAAAGGTAACAAACTTTACTGAAGTGCTGAGCCTAGTTTTATGACGTACACTGAATGAAACTGTGTCAGTTTGCCGTTCTTTCGTAAATTATTTGCTGCTAGCTTTAATTTTCTACTTTATTCACTTGCTCTTGCTGTGCGTTCAGTTTGAAAGTATTATTAATTACACTTTTCGCATCTATCCTTTTGTTTTGCGTAGTTTAAATTACTATGGCATTTCTTTGGTTTTTGTAGGCACCGCTAATTATTTCTTGTTCATAAAGCTCGCCAAATTTGCTGTTCAAAACCATTTTGATGGGAACTGTCGCTTCCCGTAGAAAAATTTTAGTTTGGCAACAGTAACGCAATCATTTTCCAAATAAGGTCAAACTAAGGTATACGAGCTGACATCCGGGATTGAGTGAGCCAATCAGAATGCTAGAAATGCAATATCCGTGGCTGAAAATTTAATAAAGATAAATATCCAGTGAAATAATATATCCCGGTTGTAAGCCCTCTACTATACAAAAATTACATAAAAAAAGCAAAAGCAATACTGCACCGAAATACAATGACTGAGACACAAACAATGTAATGGTTAGATCATATAGATTTTTGGAGGGTACCGAAAGGAGCCCACACAAGATTTAAGACCTTGAACAGCAAGTTTCTGTTTATAATTTATTTTATTCACTAAATCTACAGGTTATCTTTAATATGCGAGAAACATGTATTGACTGCTCACAGACAACGCACAGTTGAGAGTTTTTAACTAGCTGCAGCTGCCTCATGCAACTTGTGATTAAAAAGTTTCAAAGTACATAGTGTCTAGATACCCGGCAGCCGGGAAGTGTTTTCAAAATACTACATACCCGGCAGTCTGAAATTATTCTAGAATTTCCACGGAAAAACCAATCCAATCCTCCTCAAAACTATAGATCTTTGCTTAGAAATGCCAAGCGATTTCAATTATAGTTTTGGCTTTGTGTTTGAGGAAATTTTCGAGCTTGGGCATACTACAAAATCTTGCTTCTTCGACACTTAGAAAAAATTCGTACTCTGACTCCGGTGTCAACTCTTATAGAATAATTTCTACAAAAACTGAAGTTGAAACCCTGCGAGAGTATTCGATATTTGCTGAGAAATGCGAAGCGATTCTAAATAATGTTTTGCTTTTGTTGTGGATGAATTCTCTTGGCTTCGGCATACTATAAAATCCTCGACTCACGGGCACGGTTGTTCAAAAGACTAGATACCCGGCAGTCAAAAATTCATGAATAATCAATACATTCAATATCCACAAAAATGATCATTGAAACCTAGCTCCCGAGAGTATTTAAGTATTTCAATTTTCGGTCGGAAACACCAAGCGAGTTTTTACAATGTCAGTTTGGTTTTGCACAAATTGTACGAACTTTATGTGACTCACGGGCACGATTTTTCAAAGACTACATACCCGGCAGTCAAAAATGCTTCCCGTTTTTCCATCAAAATTCCATTTGAACCTGCTGAGATTCTGATGAGATGTCGGTGTAGAAATACCAAGCGATTTTCCAACTTAAGGCCTCAACAATTTCCTCGGCAAAGTAGTACAAAATAGCTACAAAACGCTTGAGCGTTCGGTGACGAAAGTCCGCCACCGATGTAACTTCCGGTGTGACACTTTAGTGGCGTGACAAAGGTGGCACGTGGTGTTGGTTTTCGCGCCAAAACGAACTCGGCGTTGGAAGCGACGAAGTTCTTCTGTGGGCTAAACGGCTTAGCGTTGGAAGCGACGAAGCTCTCGGTTAAATAGAAATACAAAGCGTTCCTCTATATATAGTCACTCAAGTAGATTTTTTCAAATTCAGGGGATTTGTCCCCTCAGTGAGGAGACCACTCTCAGATCAGTTCGCAACGTGTGCCTATATAGCGTTGAGGTTCTGTTGATCTAGGTCTGGGTCCTACTGGACCTAGTAACTAATAAGGGTATCCCTTTTTAGGACACACCGGAAGTTACATCGGTGGCGGACTTTCGTCTCCGAACGCTCAAGCGTTTTGTAGCTATTTTGTACTACTTTGCCGAGGCAATTGTTGAGGCCTTAAGTTGGAAAATCGCTTGGTATTTCTACACCGACATCTCATCAGAATCTCAGCAGGTTCAAATGGAATTTTGATGGAAAAACGGGAAGCATTTTTGACTGCCGGGTATGTAGTCTTTGAAAAATCGTGCCCGTGAGTCACATAAAGTTCGTACAATTTGTGCAAAACCAAACTGACATTGTAAAAACTCGCTTGGTATTTCCGACCGAAAATTGAAATACTTAAATACTCTCGGGAGCTAGGTTTCAATGATCATTTTTGTGGATATTGAATGTATTGATTATTCATGAATTTTTGACTGCCGGGTATCTAGTCTTTTGAACAACCGTGCCCGTGAGTCGAGGATTTTATAGTACGCCGAAGCCAAGAGAATTCGTCCACAACAAAAGCAAAACATTATTTAGAATCGCTTCGCATTTCTCAGCAAATATCGAATACTCTCGCAGGGTTTCAACTTCAGTTTTTGTAGAAATTATTCTATAAGAGTTGACACCGGAGTCAGAGTACGAATTTTTTCTAAGTGTCGAAGAATCAAGATTTTGTAGTATGCCCAAGCTCCAAAATTTCCTCAAACACAAAGCCAAAACTATAATTGAAATCGCTTGGCATTTCTAAGCAAAGATCTATAGTTTTGAGGAGGATTGGATTGGTTTTTCCGTGGAAATTCTAGAATAATTTCAGACTGCCGGGTATGTAGTATTTTGAAAACACTTCCCGGCTGCCGGGTATCTAGACACTATGTTCAAAGTATACAATCACTCGTGTTAACTTTGTGAACTGTTTTCACTTAGCTTTTTAAACATATTGCTCTGCTGGTGAATGTCTGCTTCAAGCCCTTTTGCTGCAATGCCTACAACAAAAGCATAAGGCAACAATATTTCATTAAAATCGCATTGTCTCTTCTTCTTCGATCTGGAATCAAAGATTGTTAACTCAAATGTACGCACAGTGTAGTTTATTTTACATGTAACAGAAACATGATTTTAGATCGATTTCTATCACAGGTTTAAATGCTACAATGCTATCTTCCTTTAGTTATCAGTTCCAAGCTTCCATGCAAGTTTTAAAAGAACGAAACCCAGAGCAAAGATTCGAAGATCAACATGCAAAGATCGAGTTGATATCATCACACTGGCTACACTGATCATCGAGCAGATTGTTACAAAACGCTTCGTTCGACTTTGTCTAAACTATTACTTCCAGAAGACTTAAGATTCTCAGTATACTTACATTCTTTGCTGAAATATCCTGTTTTCTCGCTTTTTAACATCATAATCCAGAGACATTTTTGGATAAAGTGTTCTTCGACCGTTGACAAAAGAAAAGTTGAAATTAGGCGGGCATTCAAAGTGCGTTGCATCATGGGATAGATCAACTCGTTCCCAGGCCTCTAATTCAAGATGGCGGCTCGTGTTTCTGTTCGGTCGATTTCCACGAAAGAAACTCGCATTTTAACTCCATTTAGCGGTCTGTCAATTAGACCGGAAAGTATTCATAAATCATTTAAAGAAGTGCATGATGATTCCAAGCAATTTTTGCTCTCGCAGAGTTGTGAAATTATCGATTTTTGCGAGAAAATGACGTGAATACAAGCTGGAACTTGATAAAAATGTCCTCTAAATCACTGTGCATGAAGCTTGTATAAGTCAGATGTGTGGAATGCAATTGTAATCTCTTCATTCAACCTTGAGCGTTTCAAAAGGTAAGCTGATTGGTTTGGAAAAGATATATGCTGTCTCCATAAGGAAAACTGAATATCAGCAGAATATCAGCTGTATCAGAAATAACTGATGACCGCTTAAGGGGGTCTACTATTTCAAGCATTCTGCTTTTCTGTAGACTCCTCATCACTTTTGATTTTTTAAAAAAATATTTATAAATTATTTATTTAAGTGATGGAAGTAATAAAGTTGAAGTTGAACTAACTTAAGCAAATCTTGAATTTCTAAATAAAATAGAAATAAAAAAATAAATATGACATTTAATTACAATACTCTGCATATTTTTGCCTTTTCCAATATTGTCTGGGTGCCTAGGTTAAAATAGGATTAAAATAGAGCATTGCATACATGTTTCGTAATGGAACAGACATATAAATATGTTGTCAAGTTCCAAAAATAGGATTAAAGTTTTCATTTATTCAAAGTTTACTTGAATAAAATAGGATTGTGATAGCCTATTTTATGTATATTTTGTTGTTATTAATTATTTCTGCAATGACATAGAAATTTAATATAAATGAATAAAGTAAAAGGAAAAACATATGAAAAATGATTTGTTATTAGATCACCATATTTATTTCAATTAGCAACATGAACGATGAACAAAATTATAAAATAAATGTACATGCAGTGTACAGATATTCCTAGTCAGTTGACTCATTTTGTATCACAGGATTATCATGGGTTTTTCATTGTCATTAGAATCTCAGTGAAGGTGAACATCCCATGAAAATTCAGGAAACCACATTCACTATTTTTTTATGGTGTGTTGTTATTTGAGAGAAATTTTCATGGTACTGATATTGTCATGAAAATTGTTTTGTGTTTCATTTCAGCACCATTTCATGGCCCTGAACACATTTCAAGGTATTTTTAGGGTGGAGAAGCAATTTCAACTTCACACCATGAATTTCTAAAATGCAAAATTCATGGCCCTAAAAATTGGAATAACAGCTTGTTCATGGCATGTTCATGGGTTTTTAACAAAAGTTGGTTTCATAGTG
>NW_027557026.1:0-7327 GCF_052425735.1 Oculina patagonica
AACAAGAACATTGAGAAGCTTGAGAAGCTTAAAATCGGGCGCTTTGCCTTGAAAGGCAGGGTTTAGTACAGCAGAAACCACGAAGCAGTTACTTAAGTAGCACTCAGTCCGACTGTGTTTGTGTAAGTCACAGGGCTTGCATGAGCTGTATTAGTGTGCATAATATAATATCTAGAACGTTGTCGAGATTGCATTATTACTTAATGACATGATGGTTTCAATTTATAAATGTATTTCACACAATACAAATAAACGATTGAAGTAGACGACTAGAAAATGTAAAGTTTTAAGACTTAGCAAAGTGCAGTGTATTGGTAATACTGTAAGGTGCGGTTTCACCTGAAGGTCGTGTGCTTTTCGGTATTTTCCAGGCATTGCACTTTGATGGGACAGTACTACAACTGTTTACCGGGGAACTACTATTGTCAAGAAAATGATCACAACTTGTTGATGAATGATTGAACATTTGTTTCATACCATTACTGTAATAGCAATTGATGAAGGCTTTTAGTCCTGAACCAAAATATAAGGACTGGGAAATACTGAAACCCATTATCAGCCACCTTAAACGGAAATATCTTGTTGGTGTTTCAAGGAATCCAAGGAAACTTCACTCATCCAATGTATCTATGTATTGCGGTATTTTGTAATTTTTTGAGTGATTTTTGGGGATGTTTGGCAGGTGATAGTTTTTTTAAAAGAATTAGTAAAATTTAGACAACTAAGAAATATTGAAAATTTAATGTGAATTTAACATTGGAATTTGAAGTTAGAAATTGGCAGACGGACACCAAACAGTCCCGTGACATCCTGGAGTGTTTTTGCATGGGGGTCAACTGTGTGATGATGAAAAAAAATGTTGGTGTTATGTTGGTGTTATCACATGTCAAGCCTTTAACAAGGTATGAAAGAACACAAGGATTTAAATTATTCTGGTGCTCAATTTTTGCGTAACTAAAATTAATGTTACTCAAATTCCTGATGGATTCTGTCTTAAACTGTTACGAGCTTAGTATTTCCAAATTATTGCATGTCAATGTAAGGCAAGACAAGACATGCCTTGGTTCTTATGTAATTCTCTTAAAAACATATAAGATATTGACTATAATTTTGTCTGTGCTATGGCAATTCACAGTGGGGTGGTCTTGATGTGTCTTTAACTTGTGGACTGGACTGGACTAGTAAACCGAACAGGAAAAGAAAAGGACTAGTAAAACGCGGACTTGTAAAACGCCTCTAGACACTTCCTTGGCCACAATCATCTTACGGCTCTCTTCAATACATAATGTCTCAAAAAAACAGTAACCTCAGAAAGAAGTCAGAAGCAAATAAGGTCGAAAGACCGAATTTGAACATATAACGGCAAATGTTCTAATGTCACGAACGTAGGAGTCGTGTAGGCCCGTCACCTTTATTTACCACATAATGCCCCCAAATTAAAACAGTACCCTCAGAAAGAAGTCAGAAGCAAATAAGGTCGAAAGACCGAATTTAAACATTTAACGGCAAATATTCTAATGTCACGAACGTAGGAGTCGTGTAGGCCCGTCACCTTTATTTACGATTGACTGTTGATTTCTGGACGGGCCCCGTTCTACCTCGTGCGAGCAATACAAACGACTGCACTCAACAGACGTCAAGTAGTGGAAAGAAGGAAACATATGCACACAACTCATAGCATCAATCCCGTTGTTTTAGTAGGGGTTTGCAGAACGAACATGTGCTATACTGCAAAAACATCTCCACGCTAAAACAGACCATAGAGTGCTCAAAAAAGCTAGAAATATGCCGTCGAAGAAACACACAAGAGCTTCAAACACAAATTGTTTCGCTCGCTAAACCGTTTAGTTTTATCCGATTTACAAGCGCTTGTTTTACAAGTCCGCGTTCTACAAGTCCGTGCTTAACAAGCCCTCGTTTTACAAGTCCTCGTTTTACAAGTCCGCGTTTTACTAGTCCTCGTTTTACAAGTCCGCGTTTTACTAGTCCGCGTTTTACTAGTCCGCCTTTTACAAGTCCTCGTTTTACCTGAGTCTTCGTTTTACTAGTCCGCGTCTTACAAGTCCGCGTTTTACTAGTCCGCGTTATACTAGTCCGCGTTTTACAAGTCCGCGTTTTACTAGTCCGCGTTTTACTAGTCCAGTCCAGTCCTCGAAATACAGTATGCCAAAACTCCCCGCCCTCTAAAGATAAGTCCTTGACGGTTCTTGTCGTTTTTCGGTGCCTATTCATCTTCGGCATCTTTCTCATCCACCTCTCGTTCTGTCCTGTGTCTGTCATCACACGAAAGAAAAGCTGATTCTCAAAAAATCTGCCACAAAAGGAAATTGACAAAAACAATATGAAAACCATATATCGAAAGTTTCTTATTCTAAAATTTTATCATACGTCTTAATTCAGAGCTACAAAGAAGTTCCTCCTTTTGAGTTATTGATACTGTTCTTACAGTACCTCTTTCCACTAGCGAAATTTTACAAAATTCCTTCGCGGCGAAAAGGTAGCGCGAATCCAGAACAGACTCCAATCGAGAGTGGGTTAATTCTAGATTACTATTAATTAACTATTACAACATTCATTTTTAAAATAGTTTCCCAAGCCGACTAAGCTAACTAAACGTCGAGTGTATCTTTCAGTAAACAAAACATGCCGTTATGACGCCGGAAATCCAGCTCACGCATACTATACCCCGTGACTCACGCAAACCTCCGACTTACGTGCTACTACAGTCATTCCTTTCTAAACATTTTTTTTGACCACCACCGTACCTTTCTACCCAAAAAACTCATGAAACCGCCCGGTTTTAACCTGTTTTAACCTTTCAAAAATTAGAGCGTTCGAAACTAAATAAGATCCGTAATCACAAACAACATACAGCCGTTTACCAGCACTCTTTAAAACTCCTGAAACCCTTCAAAATCAGGCAAAATAAATCTTTGAAATAACCTTTATCAATGTTTCTTATTTTTTATTCAGTTCTATAAAATGCCTTTCATACACTACTGTCAAACAAAAATTTCAATTTCCTCAAAGCTTCAAGACAAAAGAATAACAAATATTTCGTGCACAATGTAATTTGATTAAGCCAATATTATCACGTCTAAAAATACTTCAAGCAATTCAGTGAAAACCCGTTTTTTTTTTCGTATCAACGAAAACCACTTTCGAATAATCAATACATGAAAATAACAATAAGATCAAAAGGAAGAAAGGAACCTTTCTAATTATTTGAAGACTTTCAAAGCCGTGATATTATGCATCCAATCCGCGATAAAATTTAATTACAACAAAATCCAAGTTCTCATTTTGAATTCCATTTTTAGTGCAGAATGCACTATTGTGATGGTTTGTTGGGGCTGTCGTCCGCTAACCCCCTAGAGCGCTAACGCGGTGTAAACTTTTAATAGTCAATTAATTAATTAATATCATATTATTATTCATTAATTAATTATTCCTGTGGAGGGGGTTGGGGTGGGGAGCACCTGACCATACCCCCCCCAAGTAAAACGTGGAGCACATCTGAAGCACGTTACTTTTATATGAGGATCTCCAAGGTATATATTTGTTTCAGTAAAACCTTTGCTCTCCTTGTGGTACTACTCAACGTAATTTACACCAAACGCATGCGCAGATTAGTCCACGTTGTTTTCTGGAACTATCATGAACATCGCTTGTACTGCGTGTTTGCGGTAGGCTTCCTGCAGACTTCTTGGCGCCAAGTAAAAACCGCAAATTAATTAAATTAGATTTTGAGACTTTCACAGCGCTTTCGTAATTAGGTATGCAAAAACTTGCACCGGGATTTTCGGCGTGAACACCTGACAACCAGGAAACAAATATCCTAGCTGTACTGTGTTTTAAAAAACCTGTCGAAAAATATGTTTTTTGATTAGATTTGTTTCTTTAGTTTTTCAGAATCGTCTTTCGTGCAATCTAAACCGTAACTTAATTAAATTAAACAAATGTCATCGATGCCGCCGTAAAACAAACAAAAAACAAAAGTTTCATGTTATCGCATTTTCAAGGAAGACAAAAGTATTTTGTTACAAACGAACAAAAGTGTCGTGTTACGGTTGCAAAGATTAGCGTAAGGAACACCTGGGAAAGAATAAAGTAGCCTGTGAACAGTTTTTTCCTAAAGTAAAATAAAGCAAATAAACACGAACATATATAAAACATCATACTTTCAATTGTTCCATATTGCATTCTGCACTTACCAAATCATCGAGATTTTTTTCAGTTGATACCTTTATCCAACTTGTGAAAAATTCCATTCAAGTTCCTATTAATACTGTACATTCCCAATGTTTTGCTCAGGTCTTTAGAAGCGTCTTACTAACCAAATCTAAAATAATTCCAAAACATGCTGTACAAACATTCTACTCTTTGTGACAAACGACTTGACGACCAATTGTTCAGAAATGAAAATCGACACAGTTCTTCCTAAATAAAAAAAAAGTTTTACGGCGGAGTCAGGCTCAAAAAATATACCGCAAGATCACACCCCCATTCATAGTCAGAAACCAGCAAACCATCTAGTTTGCTAAAAAAAAAACACTGCGTGACATCAATGACGTTACCTTTTTCATTTACAAAAATAACTTTAACTTGTCAAAGTAAGTGCAATTTCACAATGGTGAATAAGTGTATCGGCCCAGTTCTCGGCCGGGTCCAGTTCTCGGCCACTTTGTGTTTAACGCGTTTTTTCACACTCCAGTTGAATCAAAAAGAAAAAGGTATTTCCTTCAAACGATAGACTGATTCATGTGCTTTAAGTATCTTGAGTTTGATCGTTCAATTCGATATAGAAAGCTCACACGTCGAGTTTACGCGGAGGTAGGTGAATTTGCATTCCCGAGTTGTTTGTTTACGGCTCCAAATTCATGGATGTAGTTAAATTCGTATTTTATCCAAAAGCCCCCACCATACGAGCTAATTTTTGGCATGTGAAACGTAGAATAATTCAGCTTTCTGCTTTAGTTAACTTTTCGTTGAACCGTTGTATTTTTTGGTCTTAATTTACTTCGAAATTTTTTCTTGCGACGTTTGCGTATTTGCCAGTTCTCGGCCACCCTGCTCGCTATCACAGCTTAGCGCTTGGTTTTTAATATAATTTCATCTGCTGCTGCCAGAATGAAAGAAATAAATGTTTTAAAAATAAAGTTCAATCTTATCTCTAAGTTTTGAGCTGACTCTTGTCTTGTCTATTATTTCTACAACACCTAAATATTTCAAGACCTTTTCACTGCAAAATAAACCATCTAAATGCACGGGTCACACAATGCGGTTTTGCCAGAACCTGCACATAGGCAACTAGGCGCGTTAAAATCCTTCTTTTCTAAAGTAAAACAAAGCATCGTAAAAATAATTTGGGATCGATATAGTATAAATAGGTTTACAGAGTGATTTTATGACTGTGAAAATTAATTGAGCATTTTTTTACAGATAATTACGCACAAGCTTTTTAGTGGCTGAGAACTGGGCCAAGGTGGCCGAGAACTGGGCCCACAAATGGAGCTTTTATTTTTATTATTGCTCGGGCAAATTAATTTTTGACCGGTCGATAGCTTTACACCAAAAAGCTGAATAATGTAGCTAGCTCTGGGAGAAATTTCAAGTTCCTGCGGTTCTTCTGAGGTAAGAAATACAAGTTTACGTCAAAAGTGGCCGAGAGCTGGGCCAAGGTGGCCGAGAACTGGGCCCACAAATGGAGCTTTTATTTTTATTATTGCTCGGGCAAATTAATTTTTGACCGGTCGATAGCTTTACACCAAAAAGCTGAATAATGTAGCTAGCTCTGGGAGAAATTTCAAGTTCCTGCGGATTCTTCTGAGGTAAGAAATACAAGTTTACGTCAAAAGTGGCCGAGAACTGGGCCAAGGTGGCCGAGAACTGGGCCCACAAATGGAGCTTTTATTTTTATTATTGCTCGGGCAAATTAATTTTTGACCGGTCGATAGCTTTACACCAAAAAGCTGAATAATGTAGCTAGCTCTGGGAGAAATTTCAAGTTCCTGCGGTTCTTCTGAGGTAAGAAATACAAGTTTACGTCAAAAGTGGCCGAGAACTGGGCCAAGGTGGCCGAGAACGTAACTGGGCCCACAAATGGAGCTTTTATTTTTATTATTGCTCGGGCAAATTAATTTTTGACCGGTCGATAGCTTTACACCAAAAAGCTGAATAATGTAGCTAGCTCTGGGAGAAATTTCAAGTTCCTGCGGTTCTTCTGAGGTAAGAAATACAAGTTTACGTCAAAAGTGGCCGAGAACTGGGCCAAGGTGGCCGAGAACGAACTGGGCCCACAAATGGAGCTTTTATTTTTATTATTGCTCGGGCAAATTAATTTTTGACCGGTCGATAGCTTTACACCAAAAAGCTGAATAATGTAGCTAGCTCTGGGAGAAATTTCAAGTTCCTGCGGTTCTTCTGAGGTAAGAAATACAAGTTTACGTCAAAAGTGGCCGAGAACTGGGCCAAGGTGGCCGAGAACTGGGCCCACAAATGGAGCTTTTATTTTTATTATTGCTCGGGCAAATTAATTTTTGACCGGTCGATAGCTTTACACCAAAAAGCTGAATAATGTAGCTAGCTCTGGGAGAAATTTCAAGTTCCTGCGGTTCTTCTGAGGTAAGAAATACAAGTTTACGTCAAAAGTGGCCGAGAACTGGGCCAAGGTGGCCGAGAAGTAACTGGGCCCACAAATGGAGCTTTTATTTTTATTATTGCTCGGGCAAATTAATTTTTGACCGGTCGATAGCTTTACACCAAAAAGCTGAATAATGTAGCTAGCTCTGGGAGAAATTTCAAGTTCCTGCGGTTCTTCTGAGGTAAGAAATACAAGTTTACGTCAAAAGTGGCCGAGAACTGGGCCAAGGTGGCCGAGAACTGGGCCCACAAATGGAGCTTTTATTTTTATTATTGCTCGGGCAAATTAATTTTTGACCGGTCGATAGCTTTACACCAAAAAGCTGAATAATGTAGCTAGCTCTGCGAGAAATTTCAAGTTCCTGCGGTTCTTCTGAGGTAAGAAATACAAGTTTACGTCAAAAGTGGCCGAGAACTGGGCCCCATACTGTACTTTGCACCGTAAGCTTTTTTCTCTGTCCTTCCGCCGAAGCAAAAAAACACAACCTGATTACACATTAACCCAAAAGTCGACCAAGTGTGCCTGCAACGATTTCCTGTCAAAACTAAAATGAAAACCATTGCGGTATGCGTCACCCGTAGCGGTTTTGTAGCAACCCCGAGCTATCCCCGTCTTTTTGGCCGCGCCAGGAGACTACGCTCTAGGACGACCAAAGGGTAAACCTTAAATCGGCCACGCCCGATT
>NW_027557027.1:0-7238 GCF_052425735.1 Oculina patagonica
CAACTGGCGCCCGTTTTATGAGGTCCAAATAGGCGTAGAGATTTCTGTAGAACTGTACGTTTCTACACATTTCATGATTCCTAATCCATAAGTGGGTAGCTCTGGAAATTATGTGAGTTTAAAATAAAACGTAGAGCCGTAGAAGCGTAGAGTTTAAAATGAAAATGTAGAGCTGTAGAAGCGTAGAGTTTAGAATGAAAATGTAGAGCTGTAGAAGCGTAGAGTTTAGAATGAAAATGTAGAGCTGTAGAAGCGTAGAGTTTAGAATGAATTGAAAACGTAGAGCCGTAGAAGGGTAGAGTTAAGTACATACCGTAGAGTACACTTGTACAAGCCTACTTCTGTACTTTAGTGTTCATTCTAAACTCTACGCTTCTACGACTATTGAAAGCGTAGAGCTATAGAAGCGTGGAGTATAAAGTACATAGCGTAAAGGACACTTCAACAAGCCTGCGTGTTCATTTTAAACTATACGCTTCTACGACTATACGTTTTCTAAACGGTACGCTTATTATTATACAACGTTATACAGCTCTACGTTCTCATTCTAAACTGTACGCTTCTACGGTCCTTCTACGGTTTTACTTTTTAATTGTACGCTTCTAAGGCTCTACGTTTTTTATTCTTAAGTATATGCTTCTACGAGTCTACTTTTTTTATTCTAAAGTGTACGCGTCTACGAGACTACGTTCTTATTCTAAACTGTACGCTTCTGCTGGTCTACGTTTTCATTCTTAATTGTACAGTAACACTTCTACAAGTCTATGTTTTCATTCTAAACTGCACGCTTTTACAGCACTTCATTTTATATTGATGATAGCACGAAGTTATTTGGCAATAAAAACAAGGTTTGACAACGAGCAAAATTAATTTTCATTTGTATTACACAAGGAAGAATAAAATGTAAACGTAGAGTTATAGAAGTGTAGCTCTAGTTAAGAATTGAAATGTAGACCCGTAGACTTGTCGAGTTTAAAATGAAAATGTAGACCTATCGAAGTCATCGAAGTGTACAGGTTGGAATAGTACGGAATAAGTATGTAGGGCCGTAGAAGCGTAGAGTTTTAATAGGATGAAAACGTTGAGCCGTAGAACCGTAGAGTTTACAATGAAAACGTTGGGCTGTAGAAGCGTGGAGTTTAGAATGAAAACGTTGAGCCGTAGAACCGTAGAGTTTAAAATGAAAACGTTAGGCTGTAGAACCGTAGAGTTTAGAATGAAAACGTACAGCCGTAGAAGCATAGAATTTAGAATGAAAACGTAGAGCCGTAGAACCATAGAGTTTAGAATGAAAACGTACAGCTGTAGAAGCGTGAAGTTTAGAATGAAAACGTTGAGCCGTAGAACCGTAGAGTTTAAAATGAAAACGTTAGGCTGTAGAACCGTAGAATTTAGAATGAAAACGTACAGCCGTAGAAGCGTAGAATTTAGAATGAAAACGTAGAGCCGTAGAACCGTAGAGTTTAGAATGAAAACGTTAGGCTGTAGAAGCGTAGAGTTTAGAATGAAAACGTAGAGCCGTAAAAGCGTAGAGTTTAGAATGAAAACGTAGAGCCGTAGAAGTGTACAGTTTAGAATAAAAATGTAGAGCCGTAGAAGCGTAGAGTTTAGAATAAAAACGTTGAGCCGTAGAAGCGTACAGTTTAGAATGAAAATGTAGAGCCGTATAAGCGTAGAGTTAGAATAAAAACGTAGAGCCGTAGAAGTGTACAGTTTAGAATGAAAATGTAGAGCCGTAGAAGCGTAGAGTCTAGAATGAAAACGTAGAGCTGTAGAAGCGTAGAGTTTGGAAAGAAAACGTAGAGCCGTAGAAGCGTAGAATTTAGAATGAAAACGTAGAGCTATGGAAGTGAAGAGTTTATAAAGAAAACGTGAAGCATTCATAACGAAAAATTTAGAATGAAAACGTCTGTACTAATCTACGGCTATACGCATTTCGAAGAGCTACTGTCTTATCTGTGAGAGCTGTACTAACGTAGAAGCGTAGAGCTCTACGAAAATTTCTACGCCTATTTGGACCTCATAAAACGTGCCGGGTATAACCAACAGACACCGCTGGTAAGTGGACACTCAGTTATGGCCCCAGTCACATACAAACACTACATTTTTAACTTCCCATTAGCAGAGACCTCTTCAAAGCAGACACCAGATCTTTCTTTTAGGTAGGGTGTCCACTAATGGGAGGTACCACTGTAATTTTAAGACTTATCGGTACTACATGTAACAAAATTGTGATAGGAAATGCAGAAAGAGAAGGAAAACCACCCTTGGCTGAAAAACATCTTGTTTAAACATTATTACCTAACAAGAAACTCGATTTTTTAAAGATATCAATATTTTGGTTCTATTCTAAACCTAAGATGACAAAACATGCTCTATCTTTTAAATAAACAAAGTTGAAAGCAAAAAAAAAAAAAGCTAGAATGTCAACAAATTGTCAAATTCAAAAGTGAATATCATCAACAGTAAAACATGGCCAGTACCTTCTTTTTAAGTTTCCTTTTCTCTTTTTTGCTAAGCTGCTGCATATCCGCTGTATCCTCTGAAAACATTGGACATGGTTTATAAGAAAAGGTTATACTATACCCAGGATATAGCAATAACATTATGTAAAAAAAAAACTAACAAGAATTTATTTTTTGCAAACAGCTCACATACCATAGCACTCTGATAGTAATACCCTGGTAGAAATTGAGAGCAACAAGTGTAATTACTTTATGGTGGCTCAATCATAATGATTTAGACATTCCTATATAAGCATTCTATGCAGCTCAACCAATACTGTTAAAGAATAACTTTTAGTACAAAACTATGAAAGTTTTAAGAATACACAAATTAAAGCCCCTGTGATGTCAAACTGTTGCCATGGCAACCTCGAAAGGGTTCCCTACATAAATTTTGACCTTTTAGGCTACTAATAATAGGCCTTATTACGGTTTCCGACGCCATCTTGACGAGTAGGCAAAGCGGGTAGACATTACAGTGTTTGTATGGGAATCCGATGGCAAATATCTTTTACAAAAATTGAATTCTGGACAACTTATGAATTGTAAATTTAAGATATTAGGCAAAAGCTTTTATTCGCCAAGTTTGAAGGAAGTAGCGGGGCTAGAAAGCACTCAGTTACGTTTTTAATTTTCCATACATTTGTCTATAATTTTTTCCCGCAAACCACGGAAAAAAATTAAAATGTTTTTCATCCACATGAGCGGCCTAACTGATACAAAGATTGGTTGTAAGCTTCTGTTTTTGCATGCTCTTATTAGATGGCTAGCTAGAGACAGGGAAGTCATAAATCATTATGAGCCACCTTAGTTCATAATTGTGAAATTCTTTAATGACCAAGCAATACACTAAAAAAACTATTTCCAGTTGTCCTAAAATGATTTAAATTATGATTTCTGTATAATGTTTGGCTGATTGCACCATATGATAGAAAAGCCGGCAATGCCTTGTGGTCACGTGTAGGTAAGTAATAAAGTTAAGTTTTTTTTACCTGTTTCCTGCGTTACAGGACCCTCTTCAGGCGGGTTATAATTCATCACAAGAGCGTCTTCTTCTTCTTTTTCGTTTCCTGTAGCAGTTTCATCATCATTCATGCTTCCATTTTCCGTTTGAGCCGCAGAGGCGGCGAGAGAATCTTCTGAGTCCAAGTTCAACTTTGAGAGATCGCTTTCTTCTTCTCCCAGTTCCGCTGCCTCCACCGCGGCCGCCAGATCCAGTTTTTTCTTACTCTGGGCGTTCTTTTGTCCTTTCTTTTTCACCATTTTGATTCTATAAAGTTTTTTTTTTAAAATCAGTCCCTTAGAAAGGGTCTTTTTCCTCGATAGTGTCTGTCCACTTCGTGTTTCGCCGGAAGGAATACCACTGAAAAGGGTTTCCGCTGACCTATCCAGCCCAGGTTTCCTCGGCCAAGCTATTGATGACTGTACAAAAGAACCAACATGGCGTCTGGCGGGTCAAAGAAAAAGAGTGGAAAATCAGGAATTTTAGAAAAGGTTTGAACTTCATAGTAGACTTATGATGATTTAATTTTTATTCTAAAGGACTGTTATGTTACTTTTTGGTCTTTTTTTTTCTCCTTATCGCAAGCAGTGGGCCATCGATTCTGATGAGCCAGTCAAGATTGATAAATGGGACTGCAATGCGGTTAAGAATTCCCTCGATGATGCGGCAAAGAAGGTAATGGTTTATTCTAACTTTGAACTTGTATTTAACAGCCATTCCTGTGCTCGTTAAGAAATCGTCTGGTTAGCTGTCCAGGGGAAGTTGTTTTTATTTCATCACTCAAGAACTTAATCTTATTTGTGGTCAATAAAAATACAAGACAAGCAGCTCAGCTATTGTATGCTTATATTCCTCCCCGTCAATAAAATCAATATTTTACCCACTTCAGCTTCAATTCAGTAAATGTAGATCTTCATTAGGTGTTTGTTTGTGCTGCTGTAGAGATTTTTATGGGCATGAGTTTACAAATTTTATATATCTTTTCTATCATTATTCATAGGTCATATCTCACACAACAATACACCCCATACAGTTTTCTGTGGAGTATCCCCCTTGCTTCTGTGTGTGTAAAACCCTGCTTATATGGCTCACAACAATCTTGTTTTCAGAGCCTGCAATCTCCTTGACCAGCGGTTGTGACACGCAATGACTCTGGGTAATTCAAAACCCGGAACCAGGAAATCCTGTTTCTGGTTTAATTGTGGGATGAAATTAACACGTTTTCAACAGTCAATCAGATTTGGCCGTTGTTTTGGCAGTCTTTCAGTCTAGCCCAGAGGTCTCAAATATTCTTGGTGCTGACCAAAAGGATCCTGGCCTCTGGGGACAACATTGGGCTCATAGCTATTGCATGTGTGTATAGCACATACAAGGGGACAACTGTACAAGGGATTGCTGCTCTTGTCATTGTCAATTCAATGTAGTCTTATCTTACTTCACTAGTTTTTAATTTAAATGATTTGATGTTATCATGTTGCAGGTACTAACTGATGGCTTTGGCTATGTAGAAGATTTTAAAGTTACTGATATTCGCTTGGCTATCTGTACGTTATCTTGCTGCTTTGCCCTTGCTGCTTTGATATATGACTACCTTTACCCTTTTCCAGTGTCACGACCTGTCCTTATTACATGTGTTCTGTCGTATCCACTCAAAAATATATCGTATTTTGTAAATAAGTATATATAGTTTAATATCATAATTAAGTGCAGTGTAATATGAAGCATGAAGGTGCTGAGTGACTGACTGATAAGCAGACTGGACTTACAGTAAGTACATGTGTATAAATAATAACATATTAAGTATGTGGGTTTTAACCTCAGCTATCTTTACTAAAGGGAGGCGCGGTGACCTAATGGTTAGCGCGCTCAACTCCGAGTCGAACGGCCCGGGTTCGAGGCCTGGCGGGGGCGCTGCGTTGTGTTCTTGGGCAAGACACTTTACTCTCACAGTGCCTCTCTCCACCCAGGTGTATAAATGGGTACCGGCGAATTTACTGCTGGGGGTAACCCTGCGATGGACTAGCATCCCATCCAGGGGGGAGTAGCAATACTCCTAGTCGCTTAATGCTACGGAAACCGGGATAAGCTCCGGCTGTATGGGCCTCATAGCTCGGAGACAGACTTATCTTTACTAAAACAGTTAAGGTTCTTACAAAGATAGTTAATTTGATTCCTGACAACCAGATATGACAATTCTAGACATAAATCTTGTTATAATTTGCCTTATTATCAACAAATGGTCGCTGTCATAACCTACCTCTCCTCACCCCAATACAATGACAAGTTTTCTTATCCACATAATCCACAATATTCCAACATTGTTTTTTTTTTCTTTTGGTGTGAGGTAGGGGTGGGGTACAGTAAGCAGAGGGTTCTAGAAAGTTGAATAATGAGTTGTCACTCCAAAAAACTCAATCAGTTTCACTGAGAAGTATTTTGTTAACTGTTCAAGGGCTTTTACTCACAAAACAATACAATGCAATACTTTATTTTACATTGATGACGTTGGGAGTGGTTGCCCACTCTTCTGTGGCTCTCCTGTGACCCTGTAAAAATGCTCTACGAAAAAAGCAAAAATATAGAACAATACATATGAAGTAACATTTTCTTGTCTTCCTGTTTTTAAACACCTTTGTATCACTGCAGATGATGAGGTAGATCCTACATATCTTTATCTTAGTCAACATTTTTTGTTGAAGAATGATTTTCTTGACTGTAAAAAAGATACTTTGCTTTGATGACTGTCTTGACAATCTTTACCACCTTTGTTGAGAAAAATTACATCATGTTCGCTGTACAGAAAGATGAAGCAGGAGTGGTGAGTGTATTAGATTTTAAAAGTGTATAAATGGGAATCTATTCTGATGAAAGTCTTAAACCATCTTCAGTTTCAATGGTTAACGCATGTAAGTCATCTGAAATAGTGTCGCTTGTGATATATTTGTGTATTGCCTACAAAAAGACTAATCCTGCCAAGTAATTGCAAAGGTAGTAACCCTTGTGCTCCCAAGCTCAACTTATAATATTATTTTTTCTTTGGTTTGGTTCTTTGCATTAACATTTCAGTCCCCATAGGTTTAAATAGCAACTAATTTTTCAAAGTGAATCCATAATGTTAAAAGTAGTTTCAGTTCAGATGATAGTATGATCAAGCTCCGTAGTCCCAGTGCTGGCGACTTGTTCAACAAATTATTGAGTCGTAAGCTCCAAAATTGTAGTCACCATAGCAACTAATATGGTTGCAACTTGGAGGGTTGCCAATTTGTCTACAAAATCATGTCATCCCATTGGACACATCAGAAAATACCTTTAATTGGAAGTTTGAGCAAACACCCATCAAGAGCTCACACTTAGGACTAATTTAATTACATTTACACAGGGTCCTGACAGTTACTGGAGTTTGCATTCGACGCTGAAGCGCTATGATCAGTACTACACTCTGACTGTCACATATAAAGATGGCATCACTAAGAAGGAACGAGAGCAGAGTATGAAAAAGTATGTTCTCAGAGAAACTGTTTAACAGATTGAATGCAAGATACTGCCTAGAAAAACAAATAATAGATTTCATTGATTATTTAGTCACATCTTGAATTTTATAGTTTAGGTAGCTTTTTATATTTTAAGAATTCACAAGCGAAGAGCCACCTAGTGGAAGTATTGTAAATAAAGCCTTTATTATTGTTATTGTTATTATTATTATTAATTATTATTATTATTATTATTATTAT